>NW_009216362.1:47482-109236 GCF_000690835.1 Fulmarus glacialis
GGTAAGAGTGAGAAAACTCGTGGGTTGAGATAAAGACAGTTTAACAGAACAGAAAAGAAAGGGGAAATAATAACAATAACAAAAACAACAACAACAGCAACAACCACAATAATAATAATAATAATAATAATGATAGAATATACAAAATGAGTGGTGCACAATGCAATTGCTCACCACCCGCCAAGTAAGGCGATCGCTACTTCCTGGAACACGCCTCCCATTCATATACCAAGCATGACGTCACAGGGTATGGAATACCCCATTGGCCAGCTGGGCCAGCTGTCCAGGCTATGCTCCCTCCCAGCCTCTTGTGCACTTGGCAGAGCATGGGAAGCTGAAAAGTCCTTGACTAGCAGGGTACTTAGCACCAACTAAAAACTTCAGTGTGTTATCAACACTCTTCTCACACTAAATCCAAAACACAGCACTAGGAAGAAATTTAACGCTACCCCAGCCGAAACCAGGACAGGTGGCATGTCACATCTCTGTGGGACAGAATTATTTGGAGTCTGCAGACCTCTGGGGTAGGTGGTTATGCAGACAAGGGCACCAGTTATTCCTAAAAAATGGGACTACTGGTTTCATGTGGTGTCTAATTGATTCTTCTGATCAGCAAAGCAAAGAAGTAGCTGGCCTAAGGTCGAAGAGCACGTAAGTGCCCAGCTCCCAAGATTTCGTCTTCCTGACAGCCTGCCAGGTGGGAGGCTGCACAGCAAGGCTCTATAAGTCCCACTCTTGGGTTCTCTGGCAGCTAGGATTTAATTCTGAAGTTATTGTCAAGAAACTTTCTGTTCTCCTACCTGAGATCTTACAGTGATTTCCAAAGAATGTCCTCAAGATTTTGCTTTCAGTTGGATGTTTGTAAATCTCAAAATACTCTACAGAATGGGCAGCCCTCTTGTATTTAATTACGTGCTCATGCTGTTGCATATCTTTATTTGGATGCTGCTTTTAGCAAATCCTCATTCAAGACAGAACGAGGATGCTTCACGTACTGGAGAGTTTGGAAAGTGGGCCGTAAATGTGGTAGAGGACTGCAGACAAGGATGGGCAGTTGTATACATAACGCAGATAAATGCTGCCCTGTAGAGCCAAATTCTGTATTCACCTTTGCCACAGATCTCTTGGGTAATGCTAATTAAATGACTTAAATCTGTCTTTCGCAGGGGGTTGTTAAGCTGGGTAACGTGACTGATCTGAAGAAGGAAAAAGAACTCCCAGAAGCAACTTCATTTCAATGGGAGCAGAGCTTTGAACATATAAATGCTATATAACAGCAGGTGAACTAGAAAAATCAAGCTGTAGGCTTCTGAAATTGAACATACAAAAATGTGTGGATACTTTTAAGTTCAGTCTGTGCCTCTTTTGCCATTTGCCAAAGCGCTCCTGATCATCCAGGTGGGTTTTGAAAATGAACGCACTGTTTCTGAAACACTTTGATACCACAGAGATTATCATGTCAGAAAAGATCATGAGGAAATTGATAATTATGTCTTCAGAACAGAACATGGAGGAAACAAAATACCAAGTAACAGCTCATTAAGTATCATCTATTCCGAGTCACCCTTCAGATGACTGGTTTGAGGTCACCCAGGAAGCTTGTAGCAGAAATGAGAACAAACCAAAGGACCAATGATGTTGAAGATGGGCAATAATTCTCTCTCTGTTTCTCTGGAGAAGAAGTGAGTATACTGATGGTATAAGAAGCTGAACTATAAATAAGAAGATTTAGGCACTGATATTAACCCCTCTTATAATGTCAAATTTCAGAGTACTTTAAATGTCTAGTATGCAAGCTGGGCCATATTTTGTGTTTCTCGGAATCAAACATAAGTGCCTGAAAACTCATCACATGAACTTTGGAATCTATAAAATGAAAAGACAGCAAAAACATTAGTATTTTGAAGCAACAGGCCACTTTTGACTCTCTGCTAATATGTAGTTACAGAAGAAAACAGTACATGGCTGTCTAAAAGACCACTGTGGCAATGCTGACCTCCAGCTACAATAGCAGAACCTGGAGAATTGTTCAGGTCTGACACGCAAAGCTCACCTTTGACATTTCGGGCTTAGCATATGAGGACAGAATATTAACCTTTTTTAAGTAACAATGTCTTGTCAAGGCCAGGGCATGCGGAAGTAGCTAGGGCACTTTGCAGCCAACTTTGGCAATTCCAGATCAATAGGTATGAGCTTTGCACGTGCCACGGATCACTTTTCACACTGCAACTTGCACTGCTCCAATGCATCTGCCTTACGGAGCACATGTAAGATGAGGCTGTATCACAGGTGCAGGGCAGCTCAGCCCACCGGCACTCTTCAACGTGCCACCTGTTTATGCAAGTTATTCAGAGTACATGCAGTCACTGTTTGAGATTTCTGACCAGCCAATGGCCCTGGCAGCTGAATATCCAGAAATGCAGTAGAATACCTTCAAGGAAGTCAAATCATTGATAAAAGCTACAGTTCAATCAAAATTGATAGAGTTGGCAATCTGCTTTCTGGGGGAGGAATTGTCAAGTTTGAAATTGTAACCTGATGGAAGGAAAAACAGTATTGCATGATCTAAATGCCAGAGCTGTAAGCATAGACTGCTGGATTTTTTTTGTCTGGCTACATTCGTTTTGATAGTCATTTGAAGAACATTGCCTATCAGATTTACCACGGTGAACTGTTAGCGTAGCACCAACACAATCACTAATTTGGCATGCAGTTCTGAAACTGCATCAGTAGATCTGAGATATTACTGTAATGTCAAGCAACGTACCACATACATGAAAAGAAATGGTGAAATTAGCTTTTTATGCTGCAGTGTGTGACCAGTGCCACTGAGGGTCTCAGGTGTATGAGATGTCATGCCTTTCAAAGTCCAAATTGCTAGTGGCTTAAAGCTAATCCCCTAAACTCTTGAAATAATTAGCAATTACATCACTCCAGAATGAAAACAAGAAAGGGCTAAACAAACAGAACGGAAAGGAGTTAAAAGATCAGATATCTGTAACAAAGTAATTTTACCTTAGTTTTCTCCTCTGTATCTTATCTGAGAACAGATACAGAAATCAACCTTCTTTCCTTCCTCTCTTCTCCCCCCCAAAAAAAGGAAAAGTTTCCCCCCAGGAAAGGTTTCTAAGAACTTCAGGAACAGTGAAATTATACCTCAATTCTTCCTGCAGGTTCACATGAAGTGCACTATTTAGTGGCCCCATCTCTCAAACCCAGGTGCTACTGCAATCAGGTTTTCTGTCTTTTGTGTCCTTGTGAATAGGTCTGAACATTGCCAATATCAGAATAGTCAGAATACAATGCTAAAAAATTCCTATTCTCCTCTACTGCTGAAGTCTTTCAGGTCCATCTGAACATCCTTGTTTGGGACTATATGAATAGATTTTAAGCATCCTATTAGAACTATCAGAATTTCAAGTCACATTTATTTACAGTGCTACCATTCTAAGCATCAAGTATACTCAGAAAAGCACATTTAATAAGAGCAAAGCAAGGTTAATGCTTTCAGTTCCTGTCTCTGCTTATTGGCAGAAACACATACATTAAAATTCTCATCTTATTTTTTAAAAGCTGGAAAGTCACTGGCTAATGAAAATGTGAACCTTGTCATCCAGCAGAGAAACAGTCACCAGTGAAACTCAGGTGACAAAACATTAATCTACTGCCTTAGTTGTTGTAGTGAAAACTGCTCATAGAAAGCTTGCTTCTGCAAGGCTTCCACTTAGAAAGCAATACTTTACTAGTTGAACTAAGGAGGTTAAAAGTCAAGGAGAGAACAAGACACAGTGACTGATTAGCATCTATGTCATCATTAAAAATAAATGCAAATCTGGATTAACCTTCTTAAGTGCTCATTGTCTAACTTCCAGCACAATCCTATGCGTGCAATTCTGTGTTTCTATAAAAGACACAGCCATTAGCTTGGCTCTGGTTTTCCGAGTTGACCTCACCTTTTACTGTCACGTGCACACTCTGGCTGGTTGACAGCTGGGGTTGAACAAGGACATTGCACGTGTATTCGCCCTCGTCTACTTCCTTCTGCACATCTGAAAGCTTCAGTGTCCCGTTGTTCTCAAATGCCACTTGGCGATGGTTAAACGGTAGCAGGTTAGAGTTCTTGTACCACTTGATGGAGTAATACGGATAGCCGATCACACGGCAGTGGATGTAGGTGTCCCGACCAGCTATTGCTGTGATGTTCTTCATTGGTCGAATGCTTGCTGGCCCTAGAAAGGTAAAAAGAAACTCTTGAAAACAATTTAAAAGCACATTTGCTTGAGGAAACATGCATACAATTTTTCTGTATATACAAATGTTAACAACATTTACAGATGTGGCTCGTACACTTCTTAGCATTTGACAGTTTTTGCTTTTAAGAGCTACTTAAGCAGTTTCCCTACTCTTTATATGCTCTGGTTTTTCCTCACCCTGCAGCATACATACTAATTATGTGGGGGTATACATTTGCATTATCCAACACTCGCCTGATGAATTCTTTGCTGCATTACAAATTAAAAGGCTGAGGATGATTTAATTAATATGAAATATTAAAACTGATACAAAGCTAGAATCCTGTTACACAAGAGAACACTGACAAAGTTATATAAAGTTATACTGACGTATATAAAGTATAATACCATGAGGATGGGTATTATGCCATGTAGAGCTAGAAATGCAAGCTAAAATACTGTATACATGAATAATTACAACGAATGTTGGACAAGTAAAGGAGGAAAGGAAAAGAAAAAAAAAACATGCACACCAGGACTAAAGTAAAGAAACTGTGAACTAATAGAGATGAGTATAGGAAAAATAGACTATAGAACACAAGCCAAAGGGTTCTTCCAACATTTAGCCATACCATACACTTTCTAGATGGGGCTGGAGAGGCAGGGTGAGAAAAGAGAGGGGGGAAGAAAAGGAGAGGAAAAACAGTAAGTTGGTTTTGGCATTCCAAGACTCATTTCATCACATGCAACAATCTTCTTCTCCACTACAATGAGTTATGTGTGTTTTTTTGAGGAGCTGATTTGACAAGCACCTCTTACGTTTATTCGAGCCTGGTACAGGACGACTCCAGCAGAGTTGTTGGCAGTACAGCGATAAACTCCGCCATCTCGGACCTGAGTGCTAGAGATATTCAGGTAACTGACCACGTTGCCTTCGGAGGTGATAATCTGGCTGATACGATGACTGCCGTCCTTCACAATGGGGTCTTCGTCCAGCGTCCAAGTGATCGTAGGCAGAGGAGTCCCCTTCACATTGCACATAAGAGAGACCGGCTCTCCTGGACTCACCACTTTCTCACTGAAGGCAGAAATTATTTTGGGAGTTCCATCTGCCAAGGGAAAGAAAAGCAGGAGAATAGTACTCACATGGTGTAAAGCTTGTTCCTTCTATCCTGGAGCCTATCGCATGAGCCAAGATCTTTTTTGGAAGCGATGCAAACAATTGTGTTCCAGGACGTAACTCTAATTATTGAGAGAGGAAAACAAATTTTGGTAGTAGAATACTTAAATGATCCTTTGCTTACTGCAAGTTCCTTTTTCATCTTCTAAGAAACCTGGTACTGACTCTGCTGAAGGAAAAGCACTTGAATAGATGCACCAGGGCTCTGCACAGCTATATGAACTGCCAGGTTCTTGCAGAAAAGTGTTAAAGCCATACACAGTTCATCACAAAAGACTTACAGCAAAAGCTCAACACATTTGGAATTTTTCTTCTCCTGGTAGATTTCAGTTCCTTGGAAAGCTAAGGATGAATCCTGTTGGCAAGAGCCAGGCATAATTTGCATGGGCTAATTTCACACAGCTGTACTAATGCAGTTTAGTCTTGACCCACAATACCCCTTTTAGAAAAGTATTAAATTAAGCTTTTCTGAATACAGATTGCCAGTAACAGCAGTGATGCCAATTTCCTTCTGTGGTCATTTTGTGCTGTGGAATATATAAATATTCCTCTGAAATGACAGCATTCGAATGTTTTCTGTTGTGATCTGTGTCACAATTTACTCAGCCTCTACCAGGCAAGTGAATAAAGAGAATGGGTGGAGACAGAAACTTTGAGGTTGCAAGTGGGGAGCAGGATTAAATAACCACCTATCCAAAGAGTTCAGCGGGGTAACATTTAGGAGTGGCAACCCTCTGCTATTAATTAGGAAGTTCTTTCTGGGATCATGCAACGCATGTTTATTCTCCTTTGAAAATCGTACTTTCAAAGCTGTATCTAGAAGGAATTTCAGTGTAATTGGGAGCAAAAGGCCACACACCAAGAGCAGTAGGCAGAACACGGGAAGCAATCCAGTCCGAAGTTCGGACAACAGTGCTGTAGGCTACTCTAGGGTTTTAAAGAGCCAAGTGGCAAGTAAGCTAACTAACTTCAGTGTTCCTACAGTATTAATGCCTGCAAGAAACAGAAGGAAAAGGCACCCCATTACCTAGAGATGGGCCAAAGACACTTGAAAACTCACCTGGTACATGAAGCCCTTTAAGGACAACTCCTTTCAGTGTTGCACAGGACAGAGGATGTCAGGACAGGACTAACAAGTCTCATGATCTGTGTGATGCACTATTTGTTTGTGCACACTATATATTGCCTCTTCATGTACACTCTGCTGTGTGTTACCCATGTGTTTGGGAGGCTTGAACCATGATGACTTCCCCGGAAATCACAATTCTTACATTGCAATTTCAGTGCATCATCACCCAGGAAAGTGAGGGAACTGGCATGATGTATGCAAGACTCCCCACATGCTGACTCATAGCAGAATTAAAAACAAGGCTGCAAAACCTCCTTGCTTGCCCCAAAGTCAAAAACATAAGGCACTGCCGCTTTCAGGGTGCTGAAAGACCTCAGCATCCCTGGAGGAGCATTTGATTTGATTTGATTTCATGATTTTCTCCTCTTCCCTCCTCTCCCTTTCATTTCTGTCCCATTGGTTTTGTAACAGTTCTAATTTATTTATTTATTTTCATCTCTAACTCTCTTCCTCTCCTTTGCTGTGTATTAGATACTGTTATCCCTCAGAAAACAAAACAACAGCAACAAAAAAAAAGCTTTTTTTATCCTGAAAAAAAGTTGACACAAGACCAGTAAATCTGTGAGTGTGCACACTATGTACCTCTGCCACCCCTCCTCCTCTTTTTTTTCATTCACGTGACAGGCTTTTTCTGGAGATGAAAGCAGACATTATTTTCCCAGTGAGACCTGAGTGTCTTTGAAATCTTTCCTGCTGTTGCTCTCTGATAACCTACACTCTCTCGACATCATGATAGATTATCAATATGCTCTTTAGGCTTTCTTAGTCACGGGAGATGGTTGCCGAGGTAACTCGGTCCAGGCAGGTAATCTCTTCTTTTCCTATAAAGACTCTAAAAATAGTGTCCATGTCACGACTGCACTACAGCCTCATTAGTGAACTCACTCTCTACAAACTGATTACTTTCCTCACTTGATTATCATGTGGAACATTGTGTCAGTTAGTTAAGATGATGTCCAAGCCTTCAGCCAATACACCCAACCAGAAAAGCCATGCCCAGAAGGAGTCGTTTGAAGTTGAACAGAGACCTCTTCTCTCACGCCCTGCTAAAGGCTAATGTCAAAAATCAGCACTGCCACCACCACCCACCCCCACAAGAAAAAAAAAAAAAAAAAGAGACTGGAAGGACTGCTCAGGAAGGATTTTTGTTTTCAAATCAATTTTTTCATTCCATTATTTTTTGCTCAGAGTGGGGCACCACAAACCCCACTGACAGTTCATGAGTACCCTCTTCTCCTGTCTAGGGTCCACTATCACTCACTTTACAACGATACCAAAGGTGACATATATATTATGGAGACCAGAATCACTAAACAGGTAGCGACTGACCTTCTAGTACCACCTGAACATAGTCTTGAGCAGACATCTTGTCCTTGCGCACAAAGCACTGGTAAGCTCCACCGTCACTCTTGGCCATGCCATCCATAATAAGGTTCTCCCGGTTGATGCCAGTGATCCGGACATTATTACCAGGGTTGATGATTTCACCATTACGATACCAGGAGAGCTCCTGGTCCTCAGTTCCCATCACACTGCAGGACAAGGACACTTGACTACCAACACTGCTTTTTACTTTCCGTGGGCTAATCGTGGCTTTTAGTGGTTCTGAAGATTTAAATCAAAATAAGGGAGAGGGAAAGGGAAATAGAGAACATTAAGTATGCACATGCATTTATGTGCAAGTAACAAATTAATTTTCATTAAGGAGAGCAATAAAATCACAGACATACCCTTCTGAAAAAAAAAACCCACAAACAAAAAACAGATGACTGATGACTGTGTTTGCTCTAAACAAGCATTTTGGCCACCAACATCCATGACACAAAACATAGACCTATAGGGATAACCTACTTAACGTGTGATATAATCCTGTAGACCATGCCTAAATGAATAGTAGGAGCAGATCTACTGAGTAACACCGTTAGTCCTGAGGGTCTAACATGGCATTACACATGTTTTGGGAGGGTAGGACGTTACTTCAGACTAGTTTAGTGTGGACATTGGAACGGACGCATAGGGTGCATTCCTGAAGCTCATCTTCTGGTTTAATTTCCTGCAAAAGGAACCCAGTTCACATATTTCAAAACCACTCCCTGATGTGATCAAGTGCAGTAAATGTCAATAACCAGGAGATTACCTTTTAAGAGTGGAAGATCCAGATTAAAATGTTAATACAGGTGCATGCATAGACATCTGTAAGATCTGTCCACATGTAAGTGTTTCTGTGTGGGAGCTCACTAAATTTTCTGCTTCAGCATGGGAAGACTACAGTATTTTCAAATCAGCCTTAAAAAACAGTAGGACATAGGTAATGCAAGTTTTATATTGTAAAAAAAAGAGGATTAACAGTTTTGAAATAAAGCCATAAACGCAAATGCAAGGATAACGATCTTTATCTTGCCAACTAACAGTTACCGGCATTACTGAATGCAGATCTCATCTCATGCTTTGCATATTTTGATTTGACTTCCTAATAAAGATAAGGGACCACTATCAAAAGCGATATCATCTCTGATACTAAATACGTACCATCCTATTTATTTTTTTTTCCAGCTTGCATACATGAAGACGCACACATGTATACGCATGCTTATACCTAAAAATTTCCTCAGCTAACTCATTCACTTTACAGAACATTTTATAACACCTGTATGGAATAAATCTTTAGTGGCCCATTGGGAACAGAGGCCTGGAAAAAACCACACAGGTCAGTGGCCTCAGTCATTCTGGATCACAGACATGTATGTAACAGACCTTTCCTCTAAAGTGGCCCAGAGCAGGAGTTAATCTGTGCTCATACGTATGTTACAAGACACTGAACATCTCCATGTTTCTTATTCAAAAGACCACAAAGGTTCAAAACTGCCAATGAGCCATTAAACAAAATAGACTCACTCAAGTGCACCACCAACATCTCAGAGGCATGATGATGCAAGAAAGTGAACCACATCGTCCATTGCAGAGGAGGGTAAAACTCCTTCGCCCAGCTGTTGCTTCCTACCAACCCGATCCGGAAGAAATCTTCTGCCTGTTTGACCACTGAGTCCATAAGCAAAATGTATCACCAGGCACTGGGGATACTTTTGGTATCACTAGCAATACCATTACATCATGTCTCTGGAAGTTTTGACTTTGTATCATACAACGCAGGCTGAATTTAACTAATTTTTATGAATACATTTGGAACCAAAGCTCCTTTGTTATCATTCACGAATTACTGATCTTTGATCTTGGTTTTATTTTGCCCAAATACATTACGTGTAATTATTTGTGAAGACATTTTTATGGCTTGAACTGTTCACAAACTTCTCTCTTTTCAGTTTGCTAGTCATGCTGTATAGGCGGAAACGTTAGTTCACAAAGCATTATTTCTATTCCAGGAAATAATTTTTTTTTAACAATAGAAGAATAACACTTTTCCAGTGCACTGCTTCTGGGTAATAATTATCTTTGTAGAATTTGTGAAACATTCAGAATATTCACACATGAATACTCAACTGAGGGGAGATATGAGTATTCAATATTACCGAACAGTATGAGTCATGACAATGAGAGTTTGGCAGCTTTATTCATGAGAACATTTGCAATTTCTTTTTAAGCATCCAATTCAAGCTTCTAAATTACATATCCTCCATGTGATAAATTATATAGCTACATTATAAATTGCATCTATTTGCACTTCTGATCGCTCAATTGTCCAACGAACTCATCTCCACAGAGCCTACTTTCTGTTGTTCCACAACTTTGAGAAGTTTAAGCATTGCTAAAGTAAAGTAACAAAACAAAAGGTACAGCAAGGTACAGCAACATCTTCCCTGATGCAAACACCCAAGCAAGAAGTGGCCCAAGAGCTTAACTCAGCCCAGGACTTACGTTTTACATACAGTCGCCCTATCACCTCGGCAGTCCCATAGTTGTTCCACACCTCGCAGACGTAGTTGCCCGAGTCCGAGGGACGGGTGTTCTCAATCAGCAGACCTGTAACTGTCTGCCGAAACCTGCTGTCAGGCTCCCAGGGAACGTTGTCCTTCAGCCAACGATACTTTGGTGCGGGGTGCCCTGATGCTTTGCAAGGCAGCTCCACTCGCTGTCCTGCCATGGCTTTACGGTGGTCAAACCCATCTAGAATAGATGGAGCTGAATTCGCTGGATCTGAAAGAACAAACAGCAGTTTTCAGTGGGAGCATTAAAATTCTTTCATTCACTAAGCAATATGCTAGTATTTTTTCTCCTGCATTTTTTACTCACTAGCCCAGTGCTTTATGTACTACAGTTTGCTACTGTGACCCAGCCATCAGTCTCCAATATCTCAGTAATGGTGGCTGAGATCCAGAAGCATGTACTACTGAAGCATCTCATCACTACTTGGAAATCCTCTCACTGGATTTTTTCCAGGTGGCAACCATTTCTCTGGTCATCCTCCATGTTCCCTATCAGAGGAATGGAGAGCCAGAAATGTGTTGCCTTAACAATTATTGCTGTTATCCCTGCACTATTTGAGTAGAATGAAGCCAACACATTCTTCATGCTTCTCAGTGGTCTGAAGGCTTTGAATTAAAGGAGCGATTTATTCCCTTGTCACGAGAGAAATGGGCAAAGACGCAGGAATTTCTATCTGCAGTCTAACTGACAGACGAGCCTTCTCTTCTCTAGAAAAATAACTTAAGGTGACAAGACCAACATACAACTCAATACTCCAACTTTCTGTGCTCAACTTACTGAAAAAAACAGCTCTCAAACCCACACACTTGTGTAACATCTGGCATATATTTATGTATCTCACAGAAGTCTGGCAGAGTGCCTTCACCAGAGGTGCATGTACCCCACCAGAAATAGTACACTGTGTGTGATTTCGGCTTTTGAAGTTTGAAAACTTTTGGAGGAAGAGGCTGACGTGATTTACAGTTTTGTGCAGCATGTAGCATGATGGAAGCCAATCCTGGAGCTATTGCAACATAAATACTGAACAATAAATCAACAAATATTCATCTAAGTATTTTCTCATCACATGCACCCACTTTGCTAAGACTTCTGTCTCCACAGACAAAGAAACTCCACATACTGATTAACTCTTTTTACTCCTATCTGACACACCGATCTCTTTTTGGGTATATCTACACCATAGTTGCCTGAGTGTAGGTGTGATTGCAACCAGTTTGACATTTTCAAGTGGTCTTTGACACAGCTAGCTCAGGTACTGCTCACAGGGCAGCTGCAGCAGGTTCCTCTTAAGAGGGGGAGAGATTAAAGGAGCAGTTCATGCTGAATTCAAGCTACTCAAGCAATAGTGTAACCAGTACCTGAGCTAGTTAGTTTAAAACTAGCTTAGATATATCTTCATGAACTGCAGCCACAAATGGGAGGATACACTTGAGAACAAATAGCTAGAGGCATTATGCAAGTTATACTATCAATCCAGAAACTAAAATTGTGATGGTAAACAAGTGGGCTAAGTAAATTTTATGTGAATATCTAGATAAAACCCTAACTGCCTCAATGTTCAATGAAAGATGACCACATAGGTTTTTCTGCTCTCTAGGTGCCGGCAAAAAGTTGAGCCGCTGAAGGCAAAACCATATTCAGTTTACAGCAACTTACTGTCTGTCTGTCATTGTAGTTAAACAAATGATTTTGCATGTATCAGTAGCCTCAGGGTCCATATTTGGCATCAAGATGGGTTATATTTTTGAGCTTGCCATGCTGTTTATGTCTGGCTTAGTGAAGGCACAATCTGCCAGGATGCTATCGGGAAGGCCAATGTCAATTTGACTAATTGATTAGCCAGCTCCTTTCTCGCCTTTTGGGTCATCAGGCATCTATGTTTTCGGTGCATAGATTCTTTTGTGCAGCCTGAGGAATTAACTCAGTAAAAATGTAAGTATGCAAGACATTACAGCTCTGGCTCTTAGGAAGGTTACATCTACACAAAATCAATTTCTTCAACTGAAAGTAATAATTAAATAATAAAAAAGTAGAACTGACTTTTAAAGGTATTGTCTGTGCATTGTCTACTCAAAACTCACAGTAGCTTTTTATCTTCTCCATACAGTTTTAACTTCAAAAGACTTTGTGAAGGATATATGCAGTCCCGTTTGCAATCCTTTAAGTACAAAAATACAAAGTACCACATGGACTTCGAAACAGGATGGGGGCCACCAGGGGAGGAATTAAAGTAATGGTAAGGAAAAGTTGTGGCTAGTAAATATCACACTCCGACAGCCTCCTAGATTGCTGCTGAGAACCGATGCTGTGCCCAGGCAAAGTGCGAAACCATGCAGGCAAACAGCTGATGGCGACAGCAAAGCAGCCGCTGCCCTCCTGCCCCCATGCCTAGGTAGAAGGCCGGGAAGCCAGGTGGGCTGCCCCCAGGAGCTGGGGGCTGTGGCAGCAGATGCCATGGGTGGCACACCCCCTTCTGCAGCTACCATTTCTCACCCTTCAAGCACAGCACACCAGTCCCTGGGTCCTCTACCGCAGGTTCACTTCCCTTCACTTTTTCCCTTCTCAAACTGAGCCTTGGCAAGAGTGGCCCAGCCTGGAGTCCCACCCGCAGAACAGCTAAACTGGGATTTGCCTACCTACCTGAGAAGCCTTGAGCTGGTTTTTATAGAGGAAGTATTTAGAATATATTCAGGGATACCAAAATATGATTCCAGTGACCTGCTTTCTTGCACTCTGTACTTATATATTTAAATGGATGGTAAAAACCATCCCTTTGGGCTGTCCCTGGAACAGACTCCTATTTAGAGCTCCTACATCGCATATATTCCAGTTAAGAAAAGAAAAGAAAAGAAAAGAAAAGAAAAGAAAAGAAAAGAAGAAGGGAAGGGAAGGGAAGGGAAGGGAAGGGAAGGGAAGGGAAGGGAAGGGAAGGGAAGGGAAGGGAAGGGAAGGGAAGGGAAGGGAAGGGAAGGGAAGGGAAGGGAAGGGAAGGGAAGGGAAGGGAAGGGAAGGGAAGGGAAGGGAAGGGAAGGGAAGGGAAGGGAAGGGAAGGGAAGGGAAGGGAAGGGAAGGGAAGGGAAGGGAAGGGAAGGGAAGGGAAGGGAAGGGAAGGGAAGGGAAGGGAAGGGAAGGGAAGGGAAGGGAAGGGAAGGGAAGGGAAGGGAAGGGAAGGGAAGGGAAGGGAAGGGAAGGGAAGGGAAGGGAAGGGAAGGGAAGGGAAGGGAAGGGAAGGGAAGGGAAGGGAAGGGAAGGGAAGGGAAGGGAAGGGAAGGCAAAAGAAGGGAAGGGAAGGGAAGGGAAGGGAAGGAAGGAAAAAGAAGCACAAAAGAAATCCCAGGGTTCATTTGCAATCACATGCAATGAGGCAAATAGCAAAACAACATAACCCAATTCCAGTACATGGTATGGACTCTTTTGAATGATTGTTTTACTATGCTTTAACAGTCAGCTGCAAATGACTTCTCTCAAGGACAAGGGCAGAAAAACTGAGGCAAAATACTGTTCTAAAATATTCTACTTTGGATCTTCTTTGAAGGACAGAGCAAGAAACTCATTATGCTTTCAAAATCATAAGGATTTTTTGGAGGGTGGGGGTTAAAAAATGGTAAAGATTTTGGGAGCTGGGATTCATGGCTGGACAAAATTATTTTTGGAAAAGCACACTATAATGGGCATTATTACCTGATAAACCTGATAGAGAAATATTAAGAGACAAACTCTGTCCATAACTGCTGCACTTGTTCAGTAGACTAACAGGACTGGAAATCAGAGCCCACTGTAGCTCTAATAGAGAATAATTAACCCCACTGAATTAAAAAAGCCAGCTATTGCTTTTACACAGGTAAAATTTCCTATTTTGATTTGGTCTGTGGAGAAGAATAGAAAAGGAGACTCCAGACAGAGCACATCTTTTAGGGTACTTGTCCTGAATTACAAACAAGACAGAGCTTTCATTTTTCCCCTTTTGTTCAGTGAAATAACTAGAAATTTTCCTGTGGTAACCAAGATACAAGCCTGATTTTATTTATGTTACCACTGGCTCAGCCTTAGTATGATTTCATACGGAAGCAGACCATATTATGGAGCCAGCTAGAAGGATAGGACCCTGCCTATTCTTATAAGACCAAAGCAGGCAGACTATTGTGCAGGAAAAGTACTTCATCTGGCTGGGAAAAGCAGAGGCAAGAGTTTTACCCGCAGGGGACACTTACCAAAGGAAGAAACTCCTGGATCTGCCTGGTAAGTGATTCAAACCTGAACAATCACACTGTTTTTTTATCATTAGTATATTTAAGTACTGACTTGTGTATTCGGAGGGCTCCAGAATCCTTTAGCAATGACCATTTTGGAGGAGGGCAGGAAGTATGTTACTAATGCAACACCTTGTGCCCACCTCTGTCTCCCTTAGGGCTCTCAAACAGAGGGTGGAGAGCTGAGACCTAATCACTAGATTTTTTTCTTCCTGACAAAAAGACCAAAAGACAAGAGGACAAGGTCAAAAGGAGAATGACCCCACTGATTGTTAGATTGTGAAGGTCACCGTACCCTGACTGATCTTTAGGGTTAGGATCTTTAGGGCAACTTAGTAACAGTGAAAAGCTCTGTGGGGCTTTCAGTGGAATGGTGGGCATGTCTTCTGTAAGGCAGGGAGAAAGAAGAGAGGGTCTGGGATACAGTCTTAGCTAACTTTATGGATGTGGGAATACAATTGCAGATTTGCTCACATGGCAACACAGGGTGCAGTTACAGGCACCCAGCAAACGAGGAGAGGAAGGGGAGATGGAGAAGAGCAAATCCTATACAGAGATGTTTGAGAGCAAGTTCCAAACCTAGGCCTGGGGTCTGCCCCTTCTTCTCACCTCACCCACAACTGGTACCTCCTCTCACTGAGACAAAATGGGGAGAAGGTTGGATTGGAGCAGCACCGTACTGAGAGCCGTAAGTGTTTGGGGGGTGTGTGTGGGAACCCGACAGTACATCACACACACAACAATCAGGAGATTATTTCCAATTACATGAAAAAGTTAAAATACCCCATCTATCTTTTCATTTTCCTACCTGCTGCACAAGGCCACTTGCCCTGGGACTCTTAGCTCTGCCCATGGACAGCCACCAGCTAACACTCCTGTCTGCCTGCAGCACTCTGGGTGGCCTGGGACAGGTCATGTACCCCTTCTGCCAGAGATCCCTCCTGGAAGCAGGGGAACACACTGCTTTCCCAAGGGAAGGAGTGTGATGAATGAAAAGGGAGGCTGAGATGCACCTCAGCCAACCTGAGACTCCTGCAGTGGAAATATCTACAGCTGAGCTAAATGTTCTGAGCTCCTGCTATGGTTAACAGAGAGAAATAGGCACCATGAGGCAATTCATCTCATCCCAAAGTGGGCAGTTGCAGTAGGTCAGATACACTACCCCTAAAAGTGTTCCTCTGCTTTGGTTACAAAGGGAAGTTAAGGTGACTAGACACTTTCACTGTGCATGTCTACTTCTGGTGGGAAGAATCCCATCCACAGTCCTTTCACAAAGTACTCTAAACCTACTAAAAATCACTGTACTAAATGCCAGTGCACCTTGCAGGCTCTCTGGAAAAATCTAATAGGAGGTGAAAAACAGAAAAAAGGATTTTAAAATGGGACATTCTAAAAGGGACCACTGCTACCTTCCATTGGATAGATGGCTTGGTTGTCAGTGCATACAGGCACAAGCATCTGCCTTGCCAGTTTAGCACACTAGAGAGAGGCATATAAAATACTTAATTTAACATGATATATAATGGAGCACCTGATACAAAAAGTCTTGCACTGTTGCTTTGTCGTGTTTCTCCAGTGTATCTGTGCCTTGTGATACATCGGTAGTTGTACAGTCCGTCTTCATTCTGTACGTCTAAAATATACAAGGCTCCCGTGGATGTGATGAGAAATCTAGGTCCTGAAAGACACAAGAATTTGCAGTGTTTAAAATATCTGCAGGTTGTTACTGTGTTCTGCTTGCTCACACTGTGAGATGGACGACACAGGCTGGAGAGTCCTGAAGGGTTTTTTGCAAGAGTCTAGAAGCTGCCAATTATAAGTTTACTAAGTACTCACTGCAAATGCATATAAAGATATTAATTCACGTGCACTTCTTATAAAAAAGGTAGGGATCTGTAAGGAAAATGTGAGGAGTGAAGGAAAGAAATGTGCCATGGTCTATATCACAATCAACAAACAATATCCAAGAGGCATCTGAAATAAAATACAGGGTAAAGAGCCAATGCAGAATTTAATCCAGTTTAATTAAATATTGCAGAGTGATATGACGGCAATTCACCAGCAGAGCTGTACGTGTTAGAAAGACGATCTGGGACAGCATGCATAATAAAACAATATTAGCTGAAATGGCATTTGTTGTCCAGGTACACCAGAAAATTGAGAAAAAGAAGATCCTAAGAAGTAAAACTAAAGGGATCAGTGAAAGCAAGAGAAATTCACAGAAGGAGGAATTTTTTACCCCAAGAATATGGAACGTATTTACTAAAGGATTCCGGCCGTAACAGCCACATACTGCACAGCCCTGCTCCACAGCCTACTTCAGGTGCGATGGGAAAGCAAGGCAGCAAAACCAGCCTTGCTGATGTTGCCTACACCGCTGACCCCAGTGAAGTCGTACACACCTGTGCTAGCTGCAAGCTAGACAGCACGAGTGCCAGGAACAATCCCACCCCACCCTGCCCGTGTTTCCTGGGGGTTAAGGCACTCCAGGCCTCAGCAGGACGGGCTGAGCTCTTTGCAGCTCAGTACTTCCACAACCAAGCTACTGGCAGAAGATGAGGTATTACATTATCTGATCTGCTGTGGTCTTTTTTTTTTAATAATATTGCAGTCTGTGATTAGAGAAGCACGATGTAAGGTAGACAGACTCTGTGTCTAAAAGAAGGGCTTAAATGAACAGCACAGGATGTGTTATTTAATATCCAAAGATTTTTTTTTTTTTTAAATTCTACACAGAAAGGTTTATTTCAGGCAGAAAATTAGGTCCAGCAAAGTGACTGCCCCTTAAAACTGAACAAGACTGACACGCTTATGGTCAGCATTTCCCCCAGTGTTCATTCAAATTGAAAATAATATAGTTGAAATTCTCTTCAAATACATGTTTTTTGTTATTAACTTTAGAATATTCGGAAAACATCGTGGTACATATGTACACATGTGCAGTTTTGATCATTTGACACCTGCGCAGATGCCTCTGTTCTGTTGTAAATGCATGTTCTAAAAGCAAGGACACAAAAAAGCTAACATCTACATGGTACACATTTACTCTAAAGCTTTCCCCGTGTTACATTAAATGGAAGTAATGTGGCTGGAATGCATTGCAAACTTGGACCTCACCTGGCCACCCTTTCCATTTAAAAAATACTGCAGTCTAAGCTATGTATGCTTTCCTAAAACTTTTAAACTGGAGGAAATATTAATATCTTTTCTTTTTTATGTCTGCTATTTTTTCTCTAGTAGCTGGTAGCTCTTACAATATACATACCTGTACCTATGTATTGTAAAATATACCTGACTCCCAAATTAGGGGAGGGAATACACAAAGATGAAACCTATTATGAACTAATATTCAGTAATATGCAGTAAGAAATATTTCCTTTTCTTCAGTGCTCTATTTGAGCAATGACTTTTTAATAATTAAGTGTAGTCAGGTGCTTGCTCACAAACGCATCAGTGGGAAAGCAATCCAGCAGGGAGAAGAAAGAAAGGAAATGATATAATTACAGAGGGCAATCTCCTTTAAACCACAATCTAAAAGAAATGGAAAAAAAAAAAATTAACAATCATTTAATTTCACAGGACAGGACTGACCCTTAGAGCAGAGAATACTGAATAAGGCAACATCAGCCCACCTCTCTCGTCCTTGTATGCGTACTGAATTATAAAATAACCACACTGGTGACTTATCTTGGCTGACCCTGTTCTCCTGAAAGTCAAGGCACAAGCGTGGAAGTAGTTAGGTCACAACTTTGGAAAAGCACAAACCACACTGCACATATCCTTCTGAAGTACCTTGTTTGTGCCATAACTAAGAAGTATATTAACAAAATAAATCCCCAGAATGGAGGCACAGAAGATGTTGAGCTACTTGCCTGCACTATATTCCAGCCGAGGGGGGTTTACAGGCTGGAGAGGTTCCTTCTTATACAGAGGCCATATTGACTTCATACGCATCTGAAAATTAAATTGCTTGCGTACAGAAGGCTTGTGTTTCAACACAAACTACTTATAAATTGTGCTGTTGAGTAGTAGGGAAGGCACCTGAATAGGTAGTATTTTAGTTTCACAGCCAGGTGTCTGAAATACGGCATTGAAAATGTTGCATGAAAAAAGCGAAGCTATCTTGCATCTTATATTTTAATACGATAGTTGTAATGTTTGGAGGAAATGATATAGACAGTTAATAAGAATAAGTTAAACAAATAAAATATGTTTTACCTAGCTTCTCAATAAGTTATTTATTTGCTAGTCACAAAATAGCTTGGCTTGACCAAACATGCCACCAAGGTTTTCTACAAATACCAGGCAGCTAACAGCTACCTGCTAGCGACCAGAAAGTATAGTCTGCAGGTGTGCAGGCAATCACCTAGTGAACCCCCTTAACAATCACAGGATTGTTCTTTACCTGCTGTCAGTTATACAGCCCAGCTCCAAAGCCATAGCAAGGAGAATCCTACCGCCTCTTAGGGATGCAGGCTTATAATGATTGACACAGAAGAAGTACTTCCTGTTGGTCAGAGAATGCTACTTTTTTTTTTTTTTGGTTGATTCTCACACTGTAACTCCTAGATATAAAGTAATGTTCTATGCTAAGTATTTCTTCCTTTTCCTTTCACAGTCCGCAATTACTCAGACATGAACACTTGTCCCATTCCGCTCTAACTCTTCATCACATAGGTGCTCAACATTTGTACCCTTTAACAAGGTTTACCTTTACCCCTAACTCTAGGTTAGAAGGATATTTAGAATTTTGGTGTGAAAACCATGGGCTGTTTGACTTCTGTGTCACATGCAGATTCTGCACTACTGAAATATTCATAAAGCAAATCTACCTTTGCCAAGAAATACGTTATAAGGACTACACGTAATTAAAGCACAGTTATCTCCCTTACTCTGTAGGCGGCATAAAATGACAGCTTTAGGAGACGGGAATCACATTTAAGGACTTTACTTGGGGTTAATAATGGGTATGCAGCAAAGGCAATCTCTTTTTGCTTCTGTTTCTAGCTGTGTGAGCATTAACCAGCTCTGTATTTCAGACAGCACAGCCAGTTCAGACATGTGCTTGCCCACAGCAATACTACTTAGCTGGCAGGACTGCCAGGCTGCGGAACCAGCCCTGCGTATACCATGCAGACGTGTCCTCTGCAGCCCGATCAAGACTTAGATCAGACTTTTCAAGCTGGGATGTAACTCCGTTACCAAACTATGCAGGGGTAGATGTTGGTGGAGACGCTGCTCAGCTGCTATCACATCACAGGACCAGGAACATATAAAAAGGTGCTAATGGGACGGTTGTGACCATTTTGGTCCCTCCAGTAAATCTGCGCATGCTGTGCATTTGTGTCAAGCAAGTGGAACCTAAACAGCTGAGAGGCAGGGATGTGCTCCTTGTATAATGGCTTCATGTAGCTTTCTTTTTCTGGGATCCAGTTTTATCTTTGCTAAATATATATAATTCCATTTCTACAAAGAGTCACACTGTTGGAGACTACTGGTATGCACAAGTTTAAGATCATACAAATGTGTCCAAAGTTTAGAAATTAATTCCTTTCTCTATGCTTTTCTAAAGTTCTCACTATTTTCAGATCCTCTGCACAATTTTGGGATATGGTCTATACAGGCCAGCATTAATAATTAAATTTGTCTCTCTTCTTAGGATAAGCATGAAGCAACTGTCACAGAAATTAAGTTCGAAGATCAAATTCAGAGCTTCCCTTAAAACTGAAAGCTCACTTCCTCAGTATTTCTACCCTGTACACACTATTGCCGCTAATACTTGCGCTGGAATCGAAACTGGGGAAACAGGGAGTGGCTGCTGCCAGGCTGAAGAATATCTATACATTTGTGGGCTATTTCCAGATCTCATAGTACTGACTTATATTTGCAAGTGAAGCCTTCCCTCCTCAGTCCTGGAAGCAAGTTTCCTCAGATGTAGTTATACATCTAGGTCAATGAGAGTGGGTACACTTATTAAAAGCCTGCCACTTAATAAAAGAGGCTTGTGAAAGCTGTGCAGAGCCAAGAAATTGTTCAGTCGTTATCTTGCTATATTTTCTAGAGAAGTTATGAACATACTTGAGCTATCTAACACTGCTTATATCATCTTCCTGTTGGAAATTACTCAGGCAATCGTATAATAAAACCTTCACTTAAAGCATTATCTAGAGATTTTTGCCTCACCCTCTTTAAAGATAACTAAAAGTAAATAGTTATTGCCACCTATCAGATGTTATCCCACAGTATACATTTCTCACCAACACACATTGTGTATAATTGCAGGGCTAAAGCTTTTCCTTTTCCTTTCTTCTTCTTAATATATTTTGCATACTTATGTAATGCTTTAATAACCAACCCCTCCTACTGTAAAAACGCGAGACAGAAAAGATGACAGAAAAATAAAAGGGGAAATGCATGTAATTTCTGTCATCTTCTAAACGGAGAGCATTTTCATTAAAACCGACAGGCTGTCAGCTGTGACAAAGCCAAAGTGTTGAGTGTTCTGCCTTCTGTACTTCAAAAAGTGTTTAGAAATGCACCAGGATGGGGATCGACAAGCTTTTATTGCCCTGTTGATCTAGGGGATTGCTTTCTTCTTGAGGCGCATTTAATTTAATCACTCTTGCTTTGCTGTAACAAAGTCTAATTTTTTTGACTCACCTATTTAATATGCCAAATCAGGAGGTTTTTTAATGGAACATCCTTTCAAATAAACCGAAGCTTTTTGTTTGTTTGGCTGTTAGCAGGCTTCAAGGGAGGAAGGCAGAGAAGCCTCCTTCACAACACTTAAAAAGAACACTGTCAAAATATAGCTCATAATTCCCATTTATTACTCCTCCTCAGTAGTGTTTATATTAATGCCTTGAAAACTTGATTATAATAATTTCAGCATCTGATTTTCAGAGACGTTGAAAGCTTACATCTTTTTTGGTTTTCAATGCTTGGTGACTTTGAAAACCTGGCCCAATATCTGTGGTATGTATTTCATTCAAAGAGTTCAAAGGATGTTAAAAACCCTTACTACCTTTTGCCTTGGTGAGGTGGGCAAGTATAGTAACATATTACTATTTAAAATTTAAATGTTTTACAGAGAAGCTTATTGAGATATGTGGATCAATGTACACAAGTCAGTGGAAAAACAGGGAATGGAACCCATAATTCTTTCTTCAACATCCCATCTGTCATTAATACATAACTTTGCCTTACTGCAAGACTGAAAAAAAACCATATAGATCCAAGGACTAGAAAGACCGTTAGAGTAATTTATTCTCACCTTTCATGCTTCACCCATTAACTCCTGCATCAAGTCCATATCTGGAAGTTAAGCTATAGCTTTTTTAAAAAGACATTAGTCATGATTAAAGATTTCTTGTAAGTAGAAAACATGCGATACCCCTGGGTAAATTAATCCAATGGTTAATTATTCTCACTTTTGAAAGTTAGTGTATCGTTTGTAGTCTATCTGGCTTTGACTCCAGCTATTGGATCTTACTGTGCCTTCATTAAAGATTTCCTTTGCAGTCAAAAATCTTCTGCCCATTTAAGTACCTACAGAACATGAGGAAATTACCTCTTAAACCATCTTTCTCCTTAATTAGTTATACAGATTGAACTTCCTAAATCATTTACTATGAATTATTCATATCTTGAAATATTCCTGTAGCTTTTGCCCAACACCTTAACAACTTCTTGAAGTTCTTTTTCAAGTTTGGATCACGCACATAAGTTCAGTAATGGTTCTGGTAACAGTGAATGCAAAATGTCACCACTCTCTTCTATAGAAGTTTTCCTTCCACTTATACATCAAGGAATTACAGTAGTCCTCTTATCAATGTTAAGTAGCTTCAGTTATTCATTGAAAATTGTGATGTCCTTTTCAGAGTCATGGACTTAGAAAATAGATTTCCCCGATTCTGTAGATACAACCTATACTCTGTCTGTCTTGATACTAGGGTTGGCTGCATGAAAAACTACATGTTCAAATCAGACCTCTTTATCACAGTATCCAATCTCCCTACGCAACTCACCAAGCCATATCGTCATTACACCAACGTTTGAACAGTTTGCATACTTTATTGACATGATTTTCCTTAAATTTCATTCATTAATTGAAACTTTATGTTTTCATCTGAGATATTACAAAACCACTTGTTTTGAAGATACATATTTCAAAGTAGTAAGAACCTGAAGAGAACAAATGGGGAGGAAGGGGAGGAAACTGGGTCATACCTAGGCTTGACCAACCTGAACTAAGGGCCCCAAATCCCGTGATATTTCAGAAGCACACCCCTCATTTTACTCTCTGTTGACTAGTGCCCTAAATAACCTAGTGAATTCATTAAAGTTTAGCTGCATTAGCAAATCATGTGTTCATTTCTTTAAGTGAGAAGAGGTCACATTAACAATTACGAAATTGTTCTTATGTAAGGTTTTTAATGCTTTCCATTAGACTGTATAATATCAGAGATTAAAATAAAATTTTACAGGTCTGAGTAATAAGTTAAAATAATTCTGTTTAGGTTTCCTATGTGAAATTGTTCTCATGTATAATTCATAAGAAAATGTGAACATATTCCTGTCGAATTAGTGCATAATATTCTTGTATGAAAATTAGAATATTTTAAAACTGTAACATTAATTATTCTTTTATCATGCCTTTTTCCCCCAGTATGCCATTAGTCTTTAAATAGGGTTAATGTTATCCTCAAGATGGTTTAAAAAATCATATTTGATTTTTACTTTGTTGGAAACACATCTAATGGCATTATGTTATTGCAGTCTAAATTGGGTTGCTAGAAATTAAGAGAACAGATGGCTGTTGTAATCATGTGCCAAATGATAATATAGAACAAATAAACTTTTATCAGCTATATTTGTCACCTCCACTGGATAGAATTGCTTCTGCTAAGCAAGTTTCTAGCATGACCTGTGCATGCGAGGGGAGAAACCTCCCCACAGAGCTAGAGTAACCTATAACTCAGTTTTATAGCACTGCTGCAACATCATTCTCAAAGCAAAACAATCTGCTGCTCCGGGCATGGAAAATGTGCTAGAAGCAGCCATGCTTAAACTGTGCCCTGAAGTCACAGTCCTGTGAATGCTTTTGATACGCACACCAAAGATTAGATGGGGAAAGAGAGGGGTGCAGGGAAAGATCCAAGCACCACTCACATAATGTACTCAACCTACATGAGACACCTGGGGTGTTGCTCACAGTAGGTGCTGCAGATGGTCAAAACATGACTACGCTCCTCTGAGCAGAACAGCCTCCCTCCCGGGGATGTAGCCAAGCTCACAGGCCCTACTAGCAGACCTTACAGAGAATAAAACTGATTTTTTTAGCTCCTCATATTCCCTTAGTTCTGAGGTGTATAAATTGCACCTTTGGAACGTGTTGCCCACTGCCCCTCTCCCTGTCTGGGACACAACCTGCAGCTGACTTCCAGGAGAACAGGGGCAGGAGGGAAGCCACAGCACTGCCCTACAGCCCAAGGGCAATTAACTTCCTTAATCTATTACAATAAAATTAGCCCTCCCTTGTGTTACCACCTCCACCCTTCAGGCACACTTGTTGAAGAACCAAATACATATTTGCATTACATGGCCTGGTCCTTGTTTTGATAACTGGAGAGGCCACCATGAGCATGACTTGATTTCTGGGAGAAAAATTCAGTGGCAAAGCTTCTCAAGTGTCACCATAGTACGATGTTACTCATGAGGAATTAAGGTCTTTGATCTTCCCATTTTTTCCTGACACAAGGAAAGAAATAAGCATAAAAACAGTAGGAAGTTGTCTGGGGCAAAGGAGGCTGCTCCCATATTTGAGCTGTTGTTCTAGGCTCCTCAAAGCCCATAGAGATGTATGTCTATCATAAGACTGAGCTTTCAGGTCTGAAGTTTTCTTCAGTTCCAAAGCAGCCAGAGTTTTCCCTTTTCCTTCTGGTTTTTGTTTGTTTGTTTGTTTGTTTTCCCAGAATTAAATTTGAGAATTTATAAAACAAGCCAGCAGCCTCACATGAGGTATTTTTCTATTTTATGTAGGCACATTACTGAGTTCAACAAAAAATAACCGAGGTTATCTCTCTGCAAAGAGTTAAGGACGTCTATAAACATTTCTAATCCTATGGCCTGACACGGTTCCAGTTGGAACATAGATGGATTCTTAACTTTGCAAATTTATGTAGAACTGATAGCTCAAAACTAAGACAGATTTTTTTCTTACACCACCACGCTTTAACCCCCCACCTTCTCTACTTCAGTCAGGTCCTTCCTCAGGAAACATCTATTTTAGTGGCAGATCAGTCTGAATCAGGGGATGCAAGTAAATCTGTCACTGATCGGTCACCCTGCCCCTCAGCCAGTGGAGGTCAGAGCTGCCCAAAGTGTGGGAGGTCCAGTTCAGGAGAGGAAAGGAGCAAGGTTGTGAAATATTTTCCACTTGATCCTTGAAAGTAGAAAAGCTTAAAGAGGAAAACAGTTAACATAGAATTACTATTATTTTGGCACCTATATCTCTAAGGAATATTAGGGACCAAGCATGTCTTTCTGCATCTCTCCAAAGAAAATGGATTTAGTGAAATCTAGATACCGTGATGTTTACTTCTGCATTCAGAATGGTTTACTGTCTCTTATACCTTGAGATTTTGCCATAGCTACAGGTTCCAGATTTCCCTTAATGTTTTGCATGCAATATTACTATGCTAAGACAACAAACCTGCCTATTTCTTGCATATAGAACCATAAGGTGAATAAAATTAAAATGAGAAAGTGAGAAAGAAACAAAGAGAAAGAAAAAAGAAAGAAAAAAGAAAAAAAAAGAAAAAGGAAAGAAAGCAAAAAAAGAGAAAGACAGAAAGGGGAGGGGAGAGGGAGGGAAATTAAGCTCCAGTTTTGCCTTTATAAACTGAGCTGAGAGAGATTATCTGCTGAGTCAATTACTGCATTACCATAGGAACAAGAGTTGTGGTACCATGTTGAGTTCACCTTCAGACAGGATGAGGCCTGAACGAAATGCTCAAAAATCAAACAAGTCCTGAAAGCTGGTGGTATCTGTATTCATGGTTTTAGCTGCTTTAAATTCAACTGTAACATTAGTTCATTTGTGTTTCTGTAATCACAGAATAAGGAAAGACATATGAGTATTAGTGCTATTATATGTGCAGTGCTATCATTTTCTGAGTAAGTTTGGATACTAAGATAACGGTCATTCTGACAACCAGATTGTTAGACAAATTACACAAATCTGAACACATTTTATTGCCCCCTCTCCAGTTTCTGAGACCGCAAAAATGTATTCCATGCCAATGGTCCATATCAATTCCACTTATATTATGTATGCAGTATTCAAGTTTATAAAGGAGGAATAAACATGGTTTGTTTTTTTTTTTTTTTAAAGCATAAATAGATGCAAGAGCTGTATTTTTGTGTATACAGACTAGATTAGGTTAACTGTTACTACTTTATGATTGTATAGTATAAACGTGACTGATCACATAATGTTTATATTTAATTGTTCACCCTCTTAATCTTTTATGAATATATTAGACATTAGCAGCTACAGTTCTCTACCTCCTGTTGTTAACTGTTAGTCCTCCAGGATATTAAATAAAACTGCCATAATCTTTAATACTACAATTTTAGATGATTTGGGTCCTTGCACACTTTGCTGTAGAAGCTGCTTTCCTTATTTCAGCTCGAAAGAAAGCAGATAATTTTAAACCTCCAGCTAGTTTTAGGGGCTCTGATTAAAGAGGATTTGGCTTTGCCCATGATATATGGAGCTGTCTAGAGGATTAAAATTTCTTCTCTCAGGCTTTTGCTGGTGCATCCCAAGTAAATAGCCTGCAGCTGACCAGTGGCTTAGCACAGATAAACTTATGCTTTAGTCTTTACAACATCAAGGAACATAACCCATCTCTCCTTCTATCTTCATGTAAATTTAAACACAAGCTTGTCAAGTAAAGGGAAAACCTCCCTTTCCTCTGGCCTGAACAGCAGTTGGTTTATGTCACCATCATCAAATGTGCACTTTAATAGTTTATAGCTTGGAAGTCATTGTATATGCAGAATACGTACTGTTATAGACAATATGATCAGAATAAATCACAGCCTCACATACACAGAATTACAAGTGCCACCAGCAGGAGAATTATTTTGACTAACTGCAAATAATCAATATTATGCTACATTAATTAGGGCAGCTGCAGCTCTGTGGCCCCACATGTTTAACCACATTTATTCTGCAGGTAACTGTGAAGGTAATGAAGCATCTCAATCTGAAGGAACAGTTTTATGAGAAATTTAGAACAGCACCCACTTCCCTTCATGAAAAAAATCTATTCCAAGATTCACAAGACATCTGAGTATTCAGAATTTTTATTTAAGATATATGCAGTAACTAACAGACAAAGCCTCATATGGTACATTCTAGTGTAGTATTTTCACCTAATGACTTATTTTGAGAATGTAAAATTAGGGAAACCTAAACATGTTAGTATGGTTTTAAGCTAATGACTTGGGAAGGAGTTATTATCTTCCTCGCTCAATTTGAAAAAGTAAACCTACGTTGTTTGGATAAAAAATGTTCAAAATATTCACTGTGGGAGGAAGTAGCTCCACTAAGAATTAGAGCTAAATTAAATAATTTCCCCTGGAGACTCTTGGCCAGTCCCCTGGGAACAGAGTCCAGTGTTCAGTGAATAATTTTTAACAGCAAGAAAAAAGCAATTAATGAAGTACATTTCTATCTTTCTAAACAAGACAATAGTGTTAAATCTATGGAGTCACTTTTCAACAGCTCTTTAAAAATCAAAATTTTTTTAAAATTTCCCCTACCATTAGCTGCATACTACTTTTCCTCTAGAAACTTGCCCTCTCTCATACACACTGATTTCCACTCCGAACATACCCAGCTATGGAATATGATGGGAACCTACTTCTGTCACTGGTTTACCCTTCCACACCACACAGGTGAGCTCCATCTCATACATTTTGTGTTTTTAACTTCTTTCAGCTCTGACTACCACTCATACATTTACCATTTTTCAAAAATAGTCTCCTGACAAGCTAGTCCCATCTTTTAGGACTCAATACACATTTTTCTCAGTATAGAAATATACAGAAACTTCATTGGGTTCCTATACAGAATAGCATCAGAACAATTGATGAGGCAGTGTTTTAAATGGAAAAGAGAGAGCATCAGGATGACAGTAGTAAGAGCAGAAGTATGTAAAAACTCTCATACTGTATAATGAAACAAAAGAACTCCTCTGGACCCTGATCCAATGAAATTACCCATAAAGGAATATTAGAAAAATAGCAACTAAGTATTATACAAGATAAGTCACATGTATAATCAACTTTGCTGGAAGAAAAAATACCACACACTGATTGTAATTTGAAATAACTGCAAGCAATTCCTGAGAATCTGATTGCAGACCGTATTGCATCAGCATATGGGGATTTAGCATAGCACGCATGCAGACCTCGCTTTTTGTGGGTTACAAAGTTTTATAATCCTTACAACATTTCAATAATCAGAAACACTTTGAGTGTGAGTTATATTATAATGTAAGTAGATACAGTTATCAAGCTGTTTATTTTCTGTGCTTTGTCAAGTTAGGCTTTTTGCTGACGTCTTTGGCAAACTAACTTTTTAACAATAAAAAGGGTTCAGTAAATAGAACTTTTCAGCATGGATTAAATTCACAGTGTGATTTATGCTGAGCATCAACTCAAGATTATGGGGTATTTCAATCCAACTTAATTTCAAATATATATGTGAGATAGAACTAGGAAGGATGTGTAGTTCCAGACCTCTCATAAAGATTATTTTGATTCTGTACTATTACTTTCCTTAGACTGGCAGCACAAAGGAAAATATCATTATAAGCACAACAAGCATCATTCCTTTAGAATAAATGTAAGCATTTTAGGGTTTTTTATTGCCTTCTCTGAATGGCTCAGAGAATCATGACTTGGAAGCCTGTCCAGATATCAGGAACATTATGCAAATAAGCCCAGATACATTTCTCAGGTAATTTTCATCATTTGCCTATTTTTATTTGCTTGGGAAATTGAGGCACAGTAAAGCTAATTGATTTGCCTAACCTTATCTCGCATGTTTGTGGCAGATTTGGGAATCTCTGTCCCAGTCCTGGGAGCATAAAAGCATCCTTCCTTACTCCTCATTTTACATGCTGTGCCTGAAGATTTGCCAGATACTATTCAACCCTTTGTGTAGGTAGACAACAAGGACACAGATTGAATATGTAAAGCTCTGTGCCTGAGCTAAATGTTACTACTATTCTACTATTTCAATTGTCAGAGTGTTCACAAGCACACCTGTTTTGTTTGCACTGTTGCTCATTCTGCATGAAAACCTCAGAATAAATTATTTTGAAAATACAGACTTTTGCCAGACTAATGTTGCAGGCAAGCCTATGTTAAACATTCTTCTGCCTTTCCTGAGCTTTTCCTGTACTTAAAGATACAATTAGGTCTACAAATGATGAAAAGCATCTGTTTTGTTAACCCTTACAGCTCTATTTTAGGGTTGCATGGCACCATTTATTAAGCAATGAGAGCCAATATAATGTGTGTTCTTCTATCTTTTAAATGATGAACATTAAGTAAACAGAGGTGTTTTAGAACAAACTACTGCAAACTCATATTCTAAATATTAGACTTTAGGCTTTTTTCCACTTTTAAAATTTATTTTTGAAGAAGAATAGCATTAGATTAAAAAAAAAAAAAACAAACAGCAAAATAAAAATGACAAAGCAGACAGGGACCAGCATTGCCTGGACCCTAAGCAGTCTTCCTGAGCAGTCATTCTCTCTTTCTTTATCTCCACAGGCCATTAAAGAACATGTTGAGTCACAGAGTAACCTTGCTTGTCAGCATCACGTGACAGCACAGGCCTTGACGATGCTAATAACATTTACACATGAAGATCTATATAATTGACATTTCTTGCATTCCCAGAAAATGCAAGCGGCATAAAGTTGCCTAAACAGGATTGACTTGACAGAAATGCCTACATATGTACAGCACATTCAGTCCATCCAAGGTGTGCAGAATCTAAAGTGTCCGCTTTGCACCGATGGTCAGTGTAGTACAACTGTTGTAGCGTACACAGGGTAAGTCAGACACATCCATGACCTCTTGCACAACTGTAGATGTAGAACAACAACGGCCAACTGCATGCATGGAATTTGTGTTTAAAGGATTACCACATGGGGATAAAATACACCTTTAAGTAGAGGAACATTATGAAACCTGTGAACCATATATGTGTGTCTAATTTAAGCCATTAGAACATGGCATAAAAGGGATTTAAAGTCGTACCAGTGGTCTGTTGTTCTTACTCGCGCATGACAGTTGCCTGAAAAGAGATGTGACACTCTGCACACAGTGCTTTAAATGCATAAGGTCTAAAAGTACTCTTTTTTTGACAAATTCACCCAATTTGCTTCAATGTACTTCTTTTTCCTGAGAAAAGACAGTGCAGTTTTGGGGACTTGACATTTTACGTAAGCATTCAAAAAATGCTAGCGTCATGTAGATAAGAACATTTAAAAATAATTATCCTTATTTTTCAAAACCAGGCAGCAAAAAAGTAGTGAAGAAAAAGCTCTGAACTAAAACTATTTTTCTACTCTTTTCTTGATATTCAACTTTAATCTGGGTATACTCTTTTATGCAGCCAAAGGCTTAGGGATGTGAACAGCCATAAATGAAACTTATAAAAAGAAAATTAATGTAGCAAAATCTGACAGCTGTATGATATTTATTTTAAGCAAATTCTGCATTGGTTCAATCTCTCGAGCAACTGTTATTTGGTCAACATTATTGCTTTCATAGTTCACAGTCTTTATCTCCCAGGAGAAAGCCAATTTTTCTTCACTAGAATTCTCTTAGGCAGAGCCCCGAGAGTTTGTATCACTGACCCTAGCATTTGCATTCAATACGATGTCCACAGTCGAGACACAGTATCTCCCTCCCTAGAGCATTTTGATTAAAAAGGTGGAACATATATGCAATCCCTGTAAATTGAGCCTTGTTGACTTTACATTCTTCCTGGAGCAAAGGGAACATTGTACAGAGCACAGCACATTGCAGAGCAAAGAACACAGATAGGAGAAAAATTAAATAAATAATATCCAAAATATCCAAAAGTCAATATACCATGTTTCTTTCCTTTTTCTTTCTGACAGTACCATTGGCCCCAGACTGTAGTAAGAAGCAGTTCAATAATAACGATCTAAGGCTGGTCTTCAATAGAGACTCAACAGCTGACAGCTCTTCTGTTCAAATTGACAAGAGCACAAAGAAAGGCTTGAATAATTAATTGTAAATGGATGGATGTGATCTGATTGTGTGACCAACCTGTTACATTGACTTGCTCTGACCTAATCTTTCAAAACGAGATATTAAAGCTGAAACTCTTCTACGCTTTTTTCCTATTACCTGGCTAGCTCTTCTTCTGTGGCATAGTCTGCAGGGTATATATATATAGGTGCCAAGGGAAAGACCTGATTTCACTTGGGTGGCTAGGACTCTGTACTGCAAGCCTGCCTGGTCTCTATAAAAAGTACTTTTAAATTCTACTATATGGATGCAGCCATCAAAAAAACACAGGGATGGGGAAAGAAAGTGACATTACCAAAGGTAACAACTATTCACTAATTAATTTCTTCATACCTTAAAAAAAAGTTAAATTAAAAGCTACCCTTTCTCACTTCATTTCTGAGATGCTTTTTAGCTAACTTTTGCTGGAATAATTTCCCATTTAAATAGAAGCTGCAAACACCTGAACATTCAGAGGCAAGCTATGCGATTAACGCCTTTTCAAACATAACCTGCACTTATTTTTTCTAGGCACCTAATATGTTAAAATGCATGACTTCAACATAGCATTGTCTTTTAGCTCAGATGCTGCTTTTTCTGCATCAGCAACCCTCAAGTATCGGTGGCACAATAAACCTTTGTTTAACCAGCATTCACCATACTTGGGTGACAGAAATAGCAGATACCCAATAATTTCTGGTTGCTAAAGTTCATATAGATCTTTCAATATGAGAAGGAAAGATTGCTATTTTAGGCTGCCCAGGGTCTGAGAATGTGTAGTTAAATGCTGATTCTGTGTTTTGAAGGAGTATTTGCTATAGTTAACTGGTAAACCCTTGCTACACTGTACCTTGGGAAACTGAGATTTTTTCAGTGATGAGTAACAAATATTTTCTGTAAGACCCAGGCTTCTCTCTCCCCTTATTCAGACAAAATTCTCACAGAGTTTTACTGTGTATGGGAAGGCTGACTGACTGAAGAGTGCATATTTTAAAGCTTGTTTGATAACTTGTCTTCTGAATAACAGAAACCGCTTAGATGAAAGACAGTATGATTGTTCAGGACAGTCCTGGTCATCTCACTGTATTCTAGTCCCAGCTTAACGCTGTACATAGCACATAGTGTATAGAATTGAAATAGTCTCCAGTGCTTAATTATAAAAAAATACTGTCTTTTTGTAAAATATGACTTATGTTTAAGGCCAATACTAGCTCTTAAAAGACAATAAGCTTTGAAGAAGAAATTGGAATACACAGAAGTAGAACATAGCTTTAATAAGATGATAAAATTTTAAATTACCTTAATTCTTCCTCACATTTAAAATAATATTCTGTGGAGAGGTATCACCTGTTTCCTACCAGACTGTGTACCCTGTGGTACATATTAGAGTAGCTGAAAAAAATTATTTTCCAAAACTTTTAGGAGCGATATTTGCTTAGACTATAACCTCAGTCAAATATTTATACATTAATCTTTAGTTTTATGTAAGAAAGTATACCATATATGCATGTGTGCACATGCATGTCCTCATGCAGGTGATAAATAATAGAAGGTCCCTCTTTATGATAAATTATAGATGAGATGTATAATATATGAACTAAAGTTAACAACGGGAAAAAATCATTGTCACACAAGAAGCTGGGGGGTGGAATTCAGTGAAGCCCCACTACCTGCTGGAGAGAGGTGGCAAACAATTAAAGTTTTAGTTCAGAAAAATAGATCTGAAGATTTCATAACTGTGCAGCTTTCTCTGCTCTTTTTATGGAAACATTGTATCAAAGCAACTGGAAAAAAGAAATAAAAAGCAAACCTCACTTCACTGAAATAATGTTGAAAATTTGGCAGGATTCAGGGAAGAGCTGCAAGAATGATTAAAGAGCTGGAAGCCTAGTTTTACAGTGGTAGCCTTAAGAGTCAATGACCTTAGGTTATGAAAAAGAAGCCTATAAAGAGACATGACAACAGCCTGAAGGATGAGAGGGAAGACTTTTAAATTAGCAGGTCAAGACATAACAGCATTCCCTATCAGAAGGTGAAAATTAAATTGATTGAGAATAGACAGAAGATGGAAAATTTAAGCAATAGGGTATTCACAAAAAATAGCACTGTTCACGCAGAAATTACAAATTTGGTATAGGAACTCTACGGTAAATTCCAGGCAGAAACATGGAAGGTCAAAATAGTTTAAAAGATTGTTTAGAAAAAAAGCAGAACATTTGTCTTTCCTATGAGAATTTGCAGATGTGTACGAATTAGACACTTTGCTGTGGGCAGAATTAGAGTGAACTACTACTGAAACTCTGGCCCCATCACCTCCCCCTGAGCGGCCTGGCCCCTTTACTCATGTGCCTGGAAGGCACCTGGGGAGCACACCATTACATTACACCCCAACACAGGGGGTTTTCTTCGGAGATGTCCGCTTCCGCATGTGAAGCCAGCTAGCAATTTGAAGACACTTGCCTTTGCTTTCTAATTTGAATTAATCAAAATTTTATAATGGAATTACCTCCCTGCACATTGTTGGACACATCTGTCCCCTTCTGTGCTAAAAGGCCTCTCAGTAAAGAAGTTCCTAGAATGCACGAGTAACCATTTCTCTAACTTTATCATTTCTGCTGCGTTCCTGACCAGATCGAGTGTATTGCATTCACACAAGAATATCAGAACAACCTGTGCTAAAATAAAGAGGCAGGGCCTTGAAAGAAGCAGAGCCTTTCAAGAAATGAACAGAGCAAATATCAAAAATGCACACAGTGGCAAACTTGCTCACACAGAACAAGAATTGGTCTCAATAGTTGCGATATCCTGATCCAAGCACAATGTGAACCAACTATCAACCAAATTTCTTCTGAGATTTGGAGGGGTGGGCGTGAGAAATGTATGTTAATTTCAGATCCAGATCTTCTTCATAGTCTTCCTTCTAATTTCTGTAATTCCTGGTTTAGTCTGGATTAGGACCTAATCTGTGTTATAAAATTAGTAGAGGTACTTATGATTTCCTACTACTCATTCTTTCAGAATTATGAAAGCAAAAATTTTCTTCTCTTTTTCAACTTAAAAGTAATTTTCATGTTAAAATAAAAGCCATATTTTGCTCATTTTTTCACATTGGCCTACTTCACATTTTTGTGGAGAAGTGATCACAGATGCCTCTTTAAGAATGTGTGCAAAAACACAATAAAAAAATACTTCGTGCTTAATTTCTTTTTTCGGAAATCATCCTTGATGTTTTCTGTGAATATGAATTCCTAGCATCGGCCCTGGATGTGGGAAAGCTTTATTTTGAAACTATGAAATCACTCATTTATTTTTGGTCCTTGTTATTGTAAACATGAGAATGAAAAGATTTTGGAATACTGTTTCCAGTCCAGGATTTTTCTATCCTCCCAGAGATTAAAATTAGACTGAAATTAAGAATTGAACATGTGGGCATTCAATTGCACTCTCTGGGCTGGAAGTAATTTCTGTTAAATCTAGGGAAGTCAGGAATAGGATCAGTTCTCATTACAATGCCAGGTATGCAGACTGCAATCTTGTGCCCATAGTATCCGCTTTATAAAAATGGATAATAATCCCAAAGGGGAGGCATAAATGTGCTACTATCTTCCTCAAATTCACTTACAAAGGCTGACAGGAGAATACACTACATGAACCCACCCTCCTCCACCTTGTCTATGTTCCTTCCCGTCGGTTTTAAGACCAGCATTATTTTTCTGTTCAATTTGAGGAGGACAGGAGCATTATTCAGGAAAAAAAAGAGAAAGCTGAAGGCAGAGCAGGTAACCAACTACACAATGACCATTTTTTTTAAAATTATATAAAGCTCCATCAATTTAAAGGGACGGAGAAAGAGAGGAATATGGATGTATTGATGGATGATAGGACAACTGTGAGTTACCAGTGAAACATAGCCATGAAAGAACCTAATAGGATTCTAAGATTAAACAGGTAAGGAGTTTTGGTAGACACAGGGAAGCAGTAGTACCATTGAATAAGATGCAGGCAAGAGCTCATTTAGGATATCATCTCTAATCCAAGTTGATTTTGTTCACAAAGGACATCTCAAATAAGAATAAAAAATCAACTATGTAAGTGCTTAGGGAAAAAGAGAACCTATTCTTTTAGAGGGGACTTAAAAAAGTTGGTTTGTTTATGCTACTAAAAGAAAGGTAGTAATAAATGTGTCATTAATAATATTAGAGTAAATAACAAAATAAATACATTTGGGTATATATACCAGGGGAAGAGAGGAAGAATTATTCAATTTAAAGAGCATTACTGGAATAAGATTTAATGGCTTTGAATCATCCATTAATAAAACTTCATCTAGACATTTAGAGAAGATTAGAAGAAGATTGGGAGAAGATGGAGAGCCTCCCAAAGACAGCAGTAGGGAAATCTACTTGTTTCAAGATGAGACAGAGATGGAAGCGACCGTGTAACATGATCTGGGAGTTCGGAAAGCTTATGAAGTAAAGTTTTGGGCACTATATTCAGGAAAAAATATTTATTAATGTTTCTTAGCATGAATTGTATCATATTTTGTTGATCCTATGATTCAGATCTTCTGATCATTAATTTTAGGGTTCAGGAAGATTTCTTCCCTCAGACTCTTCTTTGATGTATCTATTGTCTTCTGAGCACAGAGCAGGTTGCTTCCCTTTGCAGCAAGGTGATGGTCAGAAAACAACATTCTAAAGGGAAAGGCTTAGAAAAAACTAAAGTGCTTAGTTGGCATCTGTTGTTTGCGTGCTCAGGATTAAAGACAGTCTCCTAATTTGGGAACAATAAGGAATTATGATACCAACTAGACTGGCAAGGTCCTCTGGGCTTTTTACTTTTCTCTGCATCACTGGGAAGTTTTTTATGAGAGTTTTTTTTATCTTGCCACTGGAGGATTGTAGGATATCGCTTTTTCACGCCTCCTCTTCATTGTGTCATATTGTTTTGGGTTGTTGTTTGGTTGGGGTTTTTTTTTGGGGGGTGGGGTGGGGTGGGGTGGTAATTTTAGATTCTGTATACCAAGTTTTAAGATCATTTTAGGGGGTGCTTTTTGGTTTGTGGTTTTTGGGGGGAGATTAAGAATAGAAGTTCTGTGAACTCTTCAGTGTTATGTATTTATGTTCATGGAACTGAACTTGATGACTCACATCATTCTTTTCCTAAATTCTAATGGAAGCCACAGTTTTTGCTTTTATGTCCCCATTTCAACAGAGTTTCTGACCATGGAAGTTTTCACAGCTGGGAATAATGGAAAAGATCAGTTTTCTTTTTCTTGTGAGGTTTTTTTTCCCCCCCTTTCCAGTTCTGTTCAAGGAATTACAAGGACAAAACCCTTTTGGAACTTGATTGAGGAGTTTCACTTTCTAACAGAAAAACTGAATGTCTAATTTGACATAGTTCTTGCATTTATTTGCAGTAAGTTAACAGTGATGCTCCCTGAAAACAGAAAATTAAACCATGTGGTACTTCTTGCAAATAAGTATAAGATCTTCCCATGAAGATTATACCACGAGGTGTATGTACAAGAAGGATTATAATGAACATCTATTCATGCACTATGTCACACTTTGCAAAACTACAGGGTTTGTCAAGCCACCAAAGGAGCCTGTACACAGTGAAAACCTTTGTTTTCTTTTCCAATTTACAGCTTGGATACTGTGGCTATTTTTGTCACAGTGTCACTGAAAAAAATAGCCACCAGAATATTTCCGCTGGACGAGTATTAGGCTCATTGTTCTTAGCACTGTTGTCTTGATTTCCGGACACCTTTAAGGAGCAGTTGGAATAAAGTATACTAATCACAGGTTATGCATATGTAAAGGAGACTAAGATGCAGGACTGTCCCTTAAGAAATATAATCAATAGACAAATAAAACAATTTACCCTTCTAACTGTTCCAAAAATAGAAATTTGGAGCATAATACTACTATTTTTATATCTACCAGTAACAACATCAACAAAACCACCAATAAGCTAATGTAAATTTCCCAACTTCGAAGATCTAAGTCACATAAAATGAACATATACTGATGTGGTGGGTTTACTGTTATAAGGGACAATGAAGAAATGTGGAAAGACAAGAATTTACTATTTATTTTGTATCACATGGTGGAAGGGAAATTCTGGGCAAGTAGGGAAGCAGCTAGATTCCCAGGAGGCAGTAATCACACAGTGTAATGTAGTGTAGGTCTTAGGGGTACGACGGTGTAAGAACAACTTAAACTAGCTGAAGATCTGCCTTTAGGGTAACAGGGAATAATTTGGTGAGTGGTTATTTGTACAAGTTTGGTCAGCAAGAAAACTCTAAGGGTTCTTCCTTCTCTGATTTTCATTAAAGTCCTCTCTGTATAAAACATCTCACCAGCAAACAGTACCCAAACCACTGACTGAAGTCAATGGCCAGAATAACTTGCTCATGACCATAAGACCCTATGCTTCAGGCTATTAAGAAATAAAATTAATGAAAAACAAAACCAGTATTATTTTTAAAAAATCAGCTTTACCACCAGAGACAGTTAAAACATATTTCCAGCTGATTCACAACCCTTCTGTTAACACTTATTGATTAGTAATAACTAATGTCACTGCATCTGCTGGAAATGCAGGTGAACATGAGATGAAGCAGAAGTCAATGCATCTCATCACCAACATGTAAATGTGAACCTCAGGAAAATATGAATACAACAAAACAGAGGCTTGTTCTTCAAGTTTTCTTGGAGCTGCAGAGACATAAAACATGTGTAAAAACAGACTGTAAAATATCGTATTTATCCAGTCAAACCAATAACACGAAGTGTTGGCATGGGTGATTCTGAAGTTTCCTAAGTGATTCTTGAACAACATCCATTGTTTTTGTCTTGCACCTAAAAAATATTCACAATCAATTCCCTGAAAACTGAAATCTACAGTGGACCCTCCCTATTTAGCTTTTGAGAAAAAGGCAATCTACTGGCAGCTTTTCCTCTGGAAGAAGACAGTCTTCCACTCTCAGAATGCGCAGAACAAAGCCATAAACTATGCAAAATGGATGACCATAAAAAGATTTAAATCCTATGAGGTGCTAGTAAAAATTAATATGTAATGTCCCAGCAGTCCATCGTATAAATAAGTCAGAGACAATAACAACTCACAAAGCTAGGTCGTCTCCTACTGATTTTTAAAGAAAGAAAATGGGCTTAACCGTTCACAGGTGAGTGAGTAATCTGCCTCATTCAATGGCAATACTCCAATTTGCTAATCACTGCTACTTGGAAAATTCTTTACCTTCTATACATCAGAAACAAAAATGTTATTACATGTTGTATATAATACCATAGCTCCTTTGTGCTGAGAGCCTTACAGTACTGTTCTCCAAACCATTCCCTACAGGTAATGCAGTACCTGCAAGTCTCTCTAATGTTTCTCTTGGCAACAGGGAACTTAGAATGTTAAAACTAAGACTGTGAGAGCAAAGCATGCTATGAAATAGTCATAATGCACACAATTAAGTTGATCTCCTGTTGAGCACTATGACTACTAAAAATCTTGTTTTGAGTAATAAAAAGTCATCTTGAAGTGGAGGCATTCAGAAGTCATTAATATTTTAAATATTGTTGACCTTGGATCTTCTGGAGAAGTCACTGACCTAGTTTGGTTTGGTTTTTCAGCTACTCCAATAAGTTTTGCTCAGTAAGTAACTGAATAGAAAAATAGAAAAAGCTCTTCCCAGATCTCATGAGAAGGAATAGAGAGAGCGTGGATCCTACTTTTAAGGGGTTATGGCCATCCATGAGCTCTACCACTTGCCCCTAGAGAAGGACACGAAAAATCTTGCAAACTTTGCATCCACAGACAGGAAGCAGAAACTGGAGTTTGTTCCTCAACACCCTTCTGCTGGGTAACACTGCTTTGGTTGTGTCTTCCTTAATATTGGTCATAAATTAGGATTTAGCAGGTTTTAAGACTTACCACAGTGTAGCTATAAACAGAAAATGGATCCTAGAAGAATGCGTAAGTATCATCCAAATCTCAAGTGAAAATTACAATTATTCCTTGTCTATATCAAGCTTATTCCTTAAATCTGACTTTTTGTTTGTTTTTTCTTCTGGATACTGTGATTATCTTGACTGAGTATGCAATTCTGTGCTTTCTTTTTTTTTTTTTTTATGATTTGAACTTACTGGGAGGGGAAAAGAATATTGGCATCTACAAAGCGATTGACTGTGCAGCCTGATCATTTGCTAAGCATTATTAAAAGCTCCCTCAAATCACTCCAGTGCATTGCCCTTTACAAGCCATCAGCCATCAATTCAGACTGTCAAATGCCATTACCAGCACTCTTCCTGAAGCTACTTCCAAGCCATTAGTCTGATCAAAAAGCTGTGTCTTTTTTTTTTTTTCCAAGTGCATGTAAATCTACCATACCAGTGCTTCTATGTTTATGTGGTGATTCATTACACTTCCGAATAGCATCTATGGTGTTAAATCTCCAAGACAAGACAGAATTTGTTAAATTTTCAGAAAACATCCTTATTTAAGGAAACTTTTTCAAAGTTATGTTCACATGTACATCTCTCTTCTATGTACATCTATCCATTATGTATTTCAAATGTATTTGTTCTGCTAGTATATGCAAATGAGATTTACTGGCAGTTGCTTGGAAAAGTACAGTTAGGGTGCTACCAGAATCTACCAAACATCCTTCTTTTATGGAGTATATTGTGACTACTTTTGCACTTCTGTCTGACCAGGAGTGGATGAGATGAATCCCAAACAACATTCATCCAGGGCCACATGAAATATTTTGTAGAGAAGTTGTAAACACTTTATATTTGCCACACACTGATTCTGGGAAATCAAACTGAGCCTATGTATGATTTTCTGCATAGAATTATAATTGAACCTAGATGTTGACTATTCTTCCAGCCCATCCTTCATTCCAAGAACACACATAATTACAAACACAAACAGCTCACACAGGAATATCGACAAGCATTGAGTTGAGGTAATCAGGACTGGCCACCAAACATAAAATGTGTTTTCTGGTTTCTTAGTTATCAAGCTAGTTACTCACTGGAACAATCTCACCAGGGACATGGTAGAGTCCCTGTCACTGGAGGTTTTCAAGATGCGATTGGACAGGGTGCTAGATAATCTCAGCTAGGCTCTCTTTCCCACAAAATGTTGGACCAGATGATCTTTCGAGGTCCCTTCCAACCTGGGCTATTCTATGAATTGATCTCTACATGCTGAGATTTCTCAGCACAAGCCATTTTGAGTCTGCTAGGAAAAAAAAAAAGAATAGAGGACAGGTTGTCTTTATGTGGTCCTCCTTCTTCAAGACTTGTAATGAAATACCACATCTATGCTCCTCCCTCTCACAGTTCTTTGGAATCAAAATGGCCATTATCAGCACGGCTTCAGGACAGATCAGAGCACTCTATTAACCAAAAAACATGTTTGATTTAATCACACAATTTATATATATTTCAGGTGTTCACACATTTATCAGCTTGTTAGAGCTTGTATTTCTTCATCATCCTGTATCAAACATGACCAGCGAGCAATCCTGTTCTACTCATGGTCCAAACTCAAAAAGATGATCCTTTGGAAACTTTGACCTATGTGCTACTATAGATGCTGACATATGAATACATGACTTTGAAGAGTGGAGTATTACAATGACCATGGAAACTGTTTAAGCCCATTGCTTCTAAAGTCATGGAGGTATGGATTTAGGTGCCTGACTTGGCTACCCAGGCTTGTAAATGCCACTGGATGACTCTCCAGCATGCACTGACAGACACATTCACAAAGTGGTGGTTGGGGGGAAAGCTGAACAACTCCCACCTGCTTAGTTTCCTCTTGACTAAAAATGTAGGAAACAGAACATTTCATGAATCTTCTTACAGAAATCAGCTCTCAGCCATGTTACCATCTCCTCCTATTGTACAATTGAGCAAATGACCAACTTTTCATTTGTTCATGTGGGCAATGTCTTTCATGTGGTTTTTCATTCTATAATTGGAACAGAATATGCCAAGATTATTTATCTTCACCTGATTGAGAAACCAGAACAAATCCTCACAAAATGAAGAAGTCCTGTAGCAACAAAAGCAGAAGAAATCATTATAAATGCAAGACAGCAAGATAGACAGGTAACTAGAAGATGTACCATTCCCTGCAAATAATTTATAACAAATCATTTATTTATCCAATTTCACTGTTTTTTCTGCTCACAATGCATTAACAAGATCCCACAGTCCTAGAACTGACTCTTCACTTGAAATTATTCATTATTTTTCCCCTTTAAAGTTAAAAAGGTTTCTTTTTCAAAAAGATTTTTACCAGGATTGAAAATGATGTAGAATTAGATTTAAACTAGACAACTTTATTTGAGCTTTAGAGTGCTGAAAACTTATCTAGATCTTAATTTTGTGACATAATTATTCTTAACTGTATTTTTTAAAGGATACTTTTCCAAGTTATATGCTTCAGTAATCCTATGTATGTATTTAAGATTTATTCCACTCTGATTTTAAGCAAATCAGATATCTAAGTAGCACATATCTCTAAGTCATGGTAAAAATACCGATCAGTGGGTATTTTCTATAGTTGTCTCTCAATTTAAAGTTCTTCTTTTATTCCTCTCCTCTCTACTCTACACTTTGCCACAGACCACATCCTATGTACCTGTGGGCACAGTGGGTTGCTTATAGAGCAATCTCTTGCCTTCACTTCCAGGCATGGCTTCCCTTGGGAGGCTGAGCTCTAGCTCTGGGGTACCAGCGGAACCTTTTTCTAGCATGGTCGAAGGTGTCTGTGAGACACACCCTCAGCTTTTAACAAAACAGTTGGAAATAATCTCACTCAAACACAAAGCTGAGATTCAGAGACATTTTTCCCTGTTACTGAGGTCTTTTGCATCTGTTTTGACCCAAAGATTCTCTTCTTTACTGAATTCCTTTTCTATTGAGAATAATCATTGCCTCTGCATGTAAACTTTTCCTTGCACAAAGGAACGCCTCTGAGAAACCCAACAGTGGGGTGTCTTCCGTTCTGTTCTACAGCACAGACATTTTCCTAAAATGCAGTATTTCAAATAAGGATGAATTGCTTTGGGGATCGTTTGGAAGCACTGTGGACATTAACTGCAGGGAGTGCAGTTCAACGCTGCTATTCTGAGATCGGGACATAGTGTCATATTTGGGCAGTGTATCACAGGTGTCTAAATCAAGCAGAAGACCTACTTCTTTTCAGCTGACTGCACGGAGAGCCACATTTCACCAGTCATGTATTGGTAACTTTCTTCAGCTGCTTAGTGTCAGTACCTAACTTGCATAATAGTAGTTACACCACCTGAATTAGGTGTTGGCATAAGGCAGTATGAATATCAAATCCCAAAATTTAGGATTTAAGAACTCACTTGCTTAAACACATCCCTTTGAGCAGTTATCATAGCTGGATGGTGTCACGGAGCACAAAACAGGCAATGCAGAGCCTGAAACAAAAGGATCCTACGCTCCGAAGATTATCCTGAGGGCTACACAGCAAAAAATGACAAAGGCTGAGGACCTTTAGCAAATGCTTAATCAGTAATTTCTTCTGTGAAGTAGTGTGAAAAGTTGTTGCAATATTAATAGTTCTAGTTCCGCAACAATAAAATATCTTTAATCATGCCTGTGGCATAAAATACTATGTTTAACATTTTGACTTTCCATCAGTATTAGAATACATATTAAATGACATAAATTTCATTATATATTGCAATATATATAAAGGGCACAAAACCATACATATCAGCCATCTTGTCCATTCAGATAACAGACAGCGTAGTCAGAGTATTTTCTTCTGTGGTTTTTCATTTTTTTTAATCTACTCTCAGTGCTTCCCTTTTTCTACTATATACACCAAGCTACATATATTTTACAAAATACATATTTGCCAAACATAATGTCTTTTCCTCAGAAATGCTGCTCATAAAGAGATCGTGCATGAAGCATATATTAAACTGACATATGCTACCAAAGAGAAAGAGAGGAGGAAAACCAGCAGGTCTTCTTAATTTTTACAGTCTTCCATAATGTTTTCAGTTATTAGGTACCAAGATAATATAGGTTTATAAATAAACTAACCATTGCTACAACAATTAAAACACATAAGGTCCACATTTTTTAGAACTGGTACCCAAAAAACACTTATTTTTGTGTCATCAAAGGACTGTCAAGTAGGACAACTGTTTTAAAGGCTGTATCCTGAAAAGCAACATCAAAGAAATGTAGCATGACTTGCTTTTACATCCTTCTACCAAAAATAGTATCATATTCCAAGTAAATTTTCTTGTAGCCAGAGACCACAAATGTCAGGAAAAATACAGTCTTAGCACTGCAAATAGTTAATCAGGAATATATAAGATATGTGATCCTGTGGAAATTTTAGAAATTTAATATTTTAATTAGAGAAGACTTCATTTTTGGTACAAATATTTCTGAAGCCATTGCACTGGTAGGAAGACTGAAATATTAACATGGCACTACTTGAGAATCAATTTCACTATTGAGACTAAAAATAAATGAGTTAATTGATTACATTTTGCAAAAGGATCAAGCTAGTATTTACACTGTTTTAATACTACATGTGCATAGCAATGCCATATTTCCATCTGTATAAGAATTTACGGGGAAATGGAAGAATTTGCTATGTCAGTGCTTAACAGTTGCAATGATCTTCCTGTGGTTTTAAAACCAAAGGCTCTAGTAGTTAGCTTGCAGTAGTTCTAAACTTTACATCTTTTCTACCATTTTGTTACATGTCGGCTGATATTTTCCTCCACAGCGAGTCTTCAAACTACTAGTATAGTTCTGAAATGTTATTAAAATGAAATTTTCTTTCATACAGAAGGTTTTATACCACAGGGCACCTCAAGCTATGCTGAGGATATGCAGTAGGGGCATGCTATTTTACAAGTCAAGGTCCTAATTGAGATTCTTTTCCAAGGAAAGACCACTGGGGGCGAGTGGAAGGTGGCAATTACAGGCACTTGGGTATCACCTTGATTTGGAGTCAGTGGCACCAGGGCATGCACCTGGACACAGGAGCTCAGAAACACTCTTGCCATCACACAGTTTAGACATAACCTGAGTGTGTTTTCAAAAGCCAACACAATACAGATAGCTAAATTTCAGCAATAAGGTGCAATAAACTAGTCCCTCTGCAAGCCACAGACTGGAAGAGCTATCTTATGTGTGCCTGTGCACAGATGTGAGAAGGTCTTTGTTCAACGCAGATGAAACATCTGTATAAAAACACTACTGAAGCATTTAATTTCTACATAAACCTAATCAGTCTTTTACCTTTTAAAACTTTTGCCGTCTTAAGAAAAGTCTTTCTTTCTAAGGACGACTTTGGCATTACAAGGAAAAGTCAGAAGAATTTGAGATGTGCGAGATGCATAAAACCTAAATCCACAAAATGGTCCTATAGCAGAGCCCACTGAGACACGGACACAGTACTATTCAGCCCAGAGCTGCCTAAAAAGCGAGGTGACTGGGAAAAAATATTTCACAGCAGCCCAGACGTAGCAATGGGAAAGCATCATGATATGTATGCATATGGTCTTCTAAGGAGACCCTAAGGATTCCTTAAGGACAAGAGTAGCACTTCTCCACAGTTGTGTGGTGGTGTGAAAGTGGCTCTGGTTGTTCTGTTTTAGTACAGGGTTCAAATGCCTGAACAAAGTGTAAGAGCTCAGACTTCCTGAGAGAGTCAGGTGAAATATAGGAACCAGACTGTTCACTACTGTGAAATGGAAGGTAACTCTGGACATGTACACAATGAAATTTAGATGTTTAGAGAATTTCACAGGTGAAAAATTAGGGATCTTGCACAGGTAATGTAACTACAGTCACCAAAATGTCTAAAAGGAAATCGGGACAGCAAGGTTGTTTTTTTTTTTTTTTGGGGGGGGTGGGTGGGTATTTTTTTTAAGTTTGTCTAAGACCTTGACAAAAATGCAACTTTCTGGCTTGAAAAACACACGTATAAGTAAGTTGCATGTTTCATATTTAAGGCATATTAGATTTATATTTCAGAGCTGGGTCTGAAACACCAACCAAGTAAATGATTTAAGGACTAACATTCCCACAGTCCATCTGCCTAGGCCACTGCACATAAAAGTAACTATTACCTATGTTCTAAGATATCTGGACTTTCACTCCCTTTGAACTAGTAGCTGCATAATTTTGCTGAACCTGGAGATGAAGTTTTGCTGAATGGTTAAGGATTTTAAATTAAACTCAGCATATGTGAACACAGTAGGTGGTTGACTTGTGCACAAGAGCTCAATTCCATGCTGCCCAAAGCACAGAAAAAGCAAATTCTGGGCTACAAGAATGGCAAATATGTGTGTGTGTGTGTGTGTGTGTGTGTATAAATATAGATAAAAATAATACAGTCCTGAGGTCTTTTCTGCTCTAGCTAAGCTCCCCCTTTTCTCCAATGTGAGTTCTACCACAGGGAGGACTTTGGGATTCACTCATTTGAAATTAAGTCATTCACTGTGTTGTAAGATACCCTAAAGAGGGTTGCTTTATTAGGCTATTTATACTATCTGAATGTGTGAAGCTGCATAGCTTGCTTTCTCGCACAACACATTTTTTTCATACTTTTAGGTTCATACCACATTTCCATGATGAAAACAGGTCCTCTAAGCATGTACAAGGCTACACAAGACTGCATCTACTTAAATGTAACACTGTACATGGCATTCCCTGTAATCTCATTCATAATTCTAGCTGACATAACTAGTGTTCCTACGTTGATGTGTTTCTGATTAATGAGGCATTAGTTCTATATCAGGTAGCAATTTCAGAATAGTCTATTTCCAATGAGTTATGAATATGACTTGATTATTACCATTTGACCTACTCTTGTGTTGATATGATTTGTGGTTGCATTTTCCCAGAGGACCGACCAAATGTCATTGCCTTGAAATAGCACTGTTATGTTCCAGTAATTAAATGAAGATTAAAAAAAATTGCATGGTAGACATGGAATCTGTGCATGGTATTCAGCAATCTGAAATATTTGTACACTTACTTACAAGAGAGTTTCCTTAACATGAATGAAAATGAGCTACATAAAAATTCTGCAAGTGTTGACTTAATACAAAACACAGCTGCTTCTATCTTCCAGACATTTGAAAACATCAAGTTCTCTCCCTTACCCCATTTACACTAGCCTCATGGTATTTAAACAATAATGTAATCATCAGGCACAGTCAACATGGGATCACAAAGGGAAAGTCCTGTTTAACTAATTTGATATCCTTCTATGATAAGGTCACCCGCCTAGTGGGTGAAGGGAAGGCGCTGGATGTATTTTTTCTGGATTTTAGTAAGGCTTTTGATACTGTCCCTCACCGCATCCATCTGGACAAGTTGTCCAACTGTGGGATGAGCGGGTTCACAGTGCGCTGGGTGAAGAACTGACTGAAGGGCAGAGCTCAAAAGGTTGTAGTGAAAGGGACTACGTCTGGCTGGTGATGGGTCACCACCGGTGTTCCTCAGATTCAAATTTAGGGCCAGTGCTGTTCGATATATTTATCAGTGATGTGAATGCAGGAGTTGAATGCACCATTAGCAAGTTTGCTGATGATACCAAATTGAGAAGTGCTGTTGACTCTTTTGAGGGACAAGAGGCCTTGTAGAAGGATCTAGATAGATTGGAGCATTGGGCTATGATTGATGGGATGAAATACAACAAGTCGCACCTCGAATACTGTGTTCAGTTTTGGGCCCCTCACTACAAGAAGGACATTGAGGTGCTGGGGCATGTCCAGAGAAGGGCAACGAAGCTGGTGAAGGGTCTGGAGAACAAGTCCTATGAGGAGCAGCTGAGGGAACTGGGGCTGTTTAGCCTGGAGAAGAGGAGGCTGAGGGGAGACCTCATCGCGCTCTACAACTACCTGAAAGGAGGTTGTAATGAGGTGGGGGTTGGTCTCTTCTCCCAAGTAACTAGCGATAGGACGAGAGGAAATGGCCTCGAGTTGTGCCAAGGGAGGTTTAGATTGGGCATTAGGAAGAATTTCGTTACTGGAAGAGTGGTCAGGCCTTGGAACAGGCTGCCCAGGGAAGTGGTGGAGTCACCATCCCTGGAAGTATTTAAAAGACATGTAGATGAGGCGCTTAGGGACATGGTTTAGCGGGCATGGTGGTGTTGGGTTGACAGTTGGACTTGATGATCTTAGAGGTCTTTTCCAACCTTAATGATTCTATGATTCTATGATTTGCACCTAGGACGGAGTAACACCAGGCACAAGTATAAATTGGGAGAGGAGTGGCTGGAGAGCAGCCCGGCAGAAAGGGATCTGGGGGTGCTGGCCGACAGCAGGCTCAACCCGAGTCAGCAGCGTGCCCTGGCAGCCAAGAGGGCAACCCGCATCCTGGGGTGCATCAAACACAGCATAACCAGCTGATCAAAAGAGGTGATTATCCCGCTGTATTCAGTGTTGGTGCGGCGTCACCTGGAGCACGGTGTGCAGTTCTGGGTCCCACAATTTCAGAAGCATGTGAAGGTCCTTGAATGCGTCCAGAGGAGGGCAACAAAGCTGGTGACAGAGCTGGCAGGAATGTCCTACGAGGAGCGGTTAAGGACTTTGGGCCTCTCTAGTTTGGAGAAAAGGAGGCTGAGGGGTGACCTCATGGCTCTCTCCAGCTTCCCGAGGAGGGGAAGTGGAGAAGGGGGTGTTGAGCTCTTCTCCCTGGGATCCAGTGCTAGGATGCATGGGAATGGTTCAAAGCTGTGCCAGGGGAGGTTCAGACTGGATGTTAGGAAGCATTTCTTTACCGAGAGGGTACTCAAACACTGGAACAGGCTTGCTAGAGAGGCGGTCTCAAACCTGTCAGCGTTTAAGAGGCATTTGGACAATAACATGCTTTAATTTTTGGTCAGCCCTGAATTGGTCAGGCAGTTGGACTAGATGATCATTGTAGGTCCCTTCCAACTGAAATAGTCTATTCTAAGTCTATGAAATGACCAAACCCCAATGTAAATTTAAAAAAAAAAAACCCAACATAACCCTCTAACCTTTAAATGGCAATCAGACACAGATAATTTATCACCCTGAGACGAACTAAATGTTTTCCAATTGTCCCAAACTATAACTTTGCTAAAAGGTCTCTGAAAAAGGCTGAAATGAGCAACAATGCACTTCTCTACACCCTGGGAAGAAGTTCTTTCAGCATCTCCCACTTCCTGCTAGCTGTGACATAAACTAGTTGCCACATTTTTAAATTTACATTCATCCTCCTTATGACTTTCCCTGTTTTTTCTGATGATAAGGTGAATGGATTTGTTATTATTTATTTATTCTATAACAACAAAATGAACATTATTATCCCTTAAGCAGATATTCAGAATTATATAGGCTTGAAAAGCACAGAAATAGAAGTCTTGCATGATTTGGTCAATTAATGCAATAATACTAACAGTAATCTTGATTTTTTTTGTATAATGCCAAGGTGATAACACTGTGAAAGATAATAGTTGCCCATATCTTGTCATATGACATCTGTAAAAGAGAAGTAATTCTCCTTTCAAAAACAATGACAAAAATGAAGGACATCCTTATTTAAAATTCTCTTTGCCCTGTGACTTGCTGTGTAACTTATCACACTTTGCTCAGACTCATCTTTTTCAAAGTAGTATCAGAACTTGAGTGCTAACTTGGATGCTACTTAACTTCCCTTTCCCCCCAGTTTGTTTACTCCACAACAAAAGGCCATCCTTTTCTAAAGGCTTCTTCTATTCACCGTTTTGTTTATTCTGAAGCAGAAGGGCGTCAAACTAAAACCTGCCATCACAACTTTGGGAAAAATCAAAAAGTGAACCTGCAAGCTGGAATGAAAAGATTGCATCAAACACCACCAGACAGAGCAGGAAAACCATAATGCCAATTTAAATTCAAAAGTCCGCAGGGGCAGAGCACGTCTTTTCAAATTTGTGCGTGACAAGGGGGTCCTGATCTGTGAGTGGACCTTCCTGATGCCGTGCAAATCACTATCTTCACTGCACAGGACTTTCCAGTCCTTTGCAGACTAGGGAGAGCTCTGTGTGGAGGAAAATCATACACATGACACTGACCTGAAGGTCAATGGCAGAGAGTAGCTTGCATCCTCTGGATTTCCAGTCTAAATTACTGCTCCCTAGGTGTTTTTCCTGCACTTATTTCTCTGCACTTGTATAAAGCCTTTTGTCAAGTAGTGCAATAAGAAGATAACTGCAGCACATGCTCTCCAATAAATGCAGTTAGCCTAACCTCAAGTTAGGCTACTTTCCACAAACACGTAGACAAGTACTTTTTCTTTTTGTAGCAAGGACCGTGCAGTTTCACATGCATTTAACATTTTTGCTTAATGTGCTCTGAAGGTGTGGCTCTAATTTTTTCACATATATTAAAATACAGGGGCCAGCTGCAGCCTCCTACCCATCACCTGCACTGTCCATGACCTAAGCAAAATGTCACCACTTTCGGATGGGGAGCGTGCCCTGAGGGCAGCCAAGCACACCACCAAAAGTGGGGAAATGGGGAAAGTGATAAGCTTCAGCATGAGACGAGGCAATGAGTAAGGAGCGCTGTCATTTAATAAGGTCTGTTCTCAGTAATTACAGCGACACAATTTGATCAGCAAGGACTAAGTATCTTCATCTGAAAGGGATCGGATGAAATTAGTGCTGATGTAATAAGTACCATTTGTCACTATTAGGGAGAGAGGTGTTGACAGGTCCCTGCCGTTGCTGTGGCAACGCAGCAGCACTGTTTCTGCCGGCGTGGGCTTCCACTCCTCCAAGTTACACAAGTCTGGGAGGCAGAGGATGCTCTGCCGCAGTAACCCAGTTACCCTCTTCCCCAACTTGGGTCGCACAGGATTGCCTAACAATACCGACACTGGGATTCCTGGGGCTCGATTTGGGGCAGTGGTCTGGACCGTGATGGTCAGCTCAGGTGTGCCGTTCCCCTGCCTCAAGCCTGCCTTGGTTTCCCTGCTATCAGAGACCTTGAAGCCACATCCTTTGGGATGCTCCCTCTGGATCATGCTGGCTCTGGCACCTTGCTGCCAGCCCTCTTGCAGCCGGCTTCCATGCGGGTCCTGCGGCAGGCGGGAGGTTCCTGCATTTTCTGTTTATTTTGACAGTTTCCCTACCCTCCTGCTGGGTTGGCCACTTTCTCCCACACAACCTTAATGCAGGGTTTAGAAGCACTGAAGGCTTCATTTTGACCGAACTAGACCTGAAAGGTTTCCTTTCCAGATGACCACTTTCCACCAGGCAGCCCCATAAAGGAAATTTTCATTTTAAGCAGAAGTGCAGCTCTCTCCGACAGTAAAACTCCAGTCACATGCAGCGAGGTTATTCACAGGTAGATTACATATTGTTACAACATTTTCCATTGACACATTCCATGATGTGAAATAAGAAGGCAAGATTTGCCCCCAGCAGAGTAAAATACTGTGTGAAATATCGCATGAAAGAAAAAGAGAGATTCTCTTGATCAGATACTCATAATCAACGCACATAGCCAAAATGCGATCTTAATTACTATCAGTGGGTGGAAGTTTCCTGAATGTTAAATTACCTGCAGCAATTACGAACTACTGAGTAACCTGTTTACAGCTTCCTGAAATTATCATCACATAATTTGGCAATCTGCCATATTTTATTTCATTAAAAACTTAATGTACCATAACATAATAGCCATAATAAAGCTGTCAAGGGCCACTCATTGCTATTTACTTAGATATCATCTGTTTATTATCTCTCAAAAACAACAGCCAAACAGAAAGGAAACCTGGAGACTAACAGGTCACATGAGAAACGGGGAATATGAAGAGCTCCCTCTTTCTGCTGTACAGCCCCCAAATCCGTATCTATCCCATTTGTCTCACAGTCAAAATTATGCACAGAAAATACCTCGTAACTTGTTTTTGAAGACCTAAACTGCTTGCTAAAGTACGATGCATTTAGATGGGACGAAACATAACTTGCAGAACTCAGTAATAATTACTAGTATTTTACACTATGTATAACATTAAAAACATCAATTAATTCTATCATGATTTTCAAGCTATCATCTGGAAGAAGTACTTCTGCCAGAGTACCTTTAAGATTAAATATTGAAGCATTTGAAGAAATTGTAGTAGCTGGAACTGATGCAAAATCAAAAAATTAGTGACTATCGCAAAACACAAAGCTATCGGATGACTAGTTAATCCCTCCAATTAGAGCCCCACAGCATCAAGGCAAAATGGGGTGAGGTGGTGGCTGTGCTCTTAGCAGGCACTGCTTTCGCAGAGGTTTCATCATTCAGATGGAGTGCAGGTCTAGAAACACAAGAGTCGTCTAGAAACCCAACGGTTCTACTTACAGCAGAAGTGTTACTTTTCTTCAACAGCTACCTGTTCAAGTCCTGACATGCACCATGCCTCCTTAAGTTTTGAAGCAGATTAAGTGCTAAGAGATGCAGGCTTTTGGAAGAAACAAGTGCGTATTGGTACGTACAGGTGTAGGTGGAATAACACTACCAACAACAGTATTAGATGTGAGTAGCAAGACAACAGCACTAACAGAGCTGAGATACTAGCAAAAAAACCACACCCTGGCACGTAGTGAATTTAAAGCACTAATCTCCCCTGCATTACTGACAAATGCTGAAATAGTTTCACATACTTATATGTATATTAAAAATAGACTTACTGAGTAGCACATTAGTTAGTATATTTTACCCACTTGGGATTTTTTTTTTTGGCTTATATATCAAGAAAATAGATCAGATTACGTTACGTTTTTGTGCATCACTGAGTTATTGAAATCATAATGGCAGAGCATTTTATTTGCAAAACATTCAATGACAATTTCACAAATGGGGCAAATAAACCAAGACACAATGCATTAAGTTTTCAAGTAGTGAGGGGTAAATTAACACTATGTTTCAGTGCTCATAGACAGCTAAAAGAAGCATTAGTTGATATTGTTTAGGTAATTCACAGTTTTAATCTTCAAGCTTTCAAGTAAGGGAAGAACTGCTGGATATACTCTATTTACAGGCAGTATTTCTCTGAGTTTTAGATTCATGCATCAATAGAAGACAGTCAACACATATATATGTACTGAAGAAATCTGAAGGGAACCTGTAGTAAAATAGAACTCTTGCAGAAAAAAAAAAGCACTTTTCATTAAAACAATTCTGCTGACATCATTTTACCCCTGGGTTGGACATTAACCATAAGCGTGATTTACAATGAGTGTGGTTACAAGTGCTGCATAGCTACACTAGTACACATTTCCAAGGGTAAGCAGGCAAACTAGTACATTATCCTCAGTTTCCACACCATCTTTAACATGGAATATTAGCTAAAAAGGAAAGCAAATACTAATTTGACTTTAAAATTCATATCCATACATACCCTCTGCGACAAAAACCGTTGCAACAGTTATACCAAAACCTCCAAGCTATTTCACATACACTATCAGATCTACGAGTCATTTCTTGGAACACATGTGCAGGTCTTCCCCCTTTGCCTCTAGGTGCAACTGGAAAGTGCAAAGGAAGGGGGAAGAGCAGAAGTTGTTTTCCTCTATTTGAAACACTCCACAAAGAGACTACACAATGAGCCGTAGCAAAAATCAAGACTTTTAAGTCCTACACCTGAATTAGGGAACAAGATCTGAAAAGTAAAGTTCATGTTTTATGCTACACTAAGATGTAGGCTAAAATGAGGGTATGAGGGACCTTAAATTCCAGTTCTCAACCTGAGTCATTAGTGTTATTGGAACAACTCCAGTCCAGTCGAATGGGTTTGAAACAAGAAAATTTGTCTAGTTACACTAGGGGGAATTAGACAATGATGCTGCTTTATCACAGCTGAATCTAGTTACTAGCTTACAGTTTTGACCTAAAATACATGTCAAACCTGAAACTTAACTGACTTATATTAGAGGCTCGAATTCTGTCATTCCTTTTATCTTATTCTCACTTCTGCCTAAATGGACCCGTTGTGGTCAATCTGTTACTGCACCTATAAAACATATCTTCACCTGGTCTCTACATCTGGTGAAAAAGATTTTCTGCTTACTACGAGTGTGTCTGCACCGCTCAGTATTCTGTACCTGAACTCATGCAGTTGTTGGAAAGAGTACTGAGCAAGAGAGGGATGGTAAATTAGTCCTGGCCAAGTGCCAAGCTCAGAAGGCCATAACACTTCCAGTATCTGGACAAGCTCACCCGTCCCCATGCATCGCTGAACTGGGCAATGTAGACTCCCCCTTACAAGCTGTGATATTAGCAGTATTACTAGTGGCAGATCGTGCAGAGAGCTGGCACTGGGCTCCATGCGTTCTTCACGTGTCATTCACTACATGCATCTAAGATCTTCATGAAAGACGATTTACTAGTTGTGTGGGAAGGCATGCAGGCCTGCAAATACCTGGGCACCATCAGATATGCTTGACAATTGCTGCCCCAACCTTAATTTCTGTGCTTTTTATTTATTATGGTAATAATGCTATGAATAACTGAACTCCTTGATAGGAGTTCACCACAACACTTTTTCAAGATTTGTTTTATTATTTTCAGCTAACTTTTTTTTTAACAAATGATTTGTAACCAACTTATTAAAATGCATCCTCAGAGACAGTTCAGGACGTCCTTCATGCTGCTATCATTAGAAGGGATGTGCTATCATTATTGCCTGAAATTTCTGAAAAGGCTTTAAAAAAACCCCACAAAAGCACATCAACACTTACGAACATGCTTTGGCAATAATTTCAGCTTTTACAAAGGCTTAATTTAATTTCAAACTTGTACTTAAAGGGAAAAGGCTCAAAATAGTAGCTGCTAACAGCACAGCAGATGGTCCAGATAATAAAAAAGGCAGAACCATTTAAGGAACGTGAGTTGTTCACTGATACAGATAGAGCCAGTTAGCAACTGTGCAATGAAAATGGTATTTCACTGGAATAAACTAATTTGTAAAACAAACTTCGAAAGCTTGATATGGATTAATCTTTACTTCTTTTTCCTCCTCAAAAAAGGTGTTCTGAACATGTTCAAATGGCCCATTTTTAAACAAAAATTTGCGCTTCAAAATACTATTTCATTTTAAAAACTAAGATAACTGTAGTAATCTTTTTAAATATTGTGGGGGGAGAACTTGGGATGACACACACACAAACCAACCCAGTTTAGATTCAGATATATGTCCTATGGATATCTTATTATAGGATGAGAGAAGAAACTTTAAATTTCAGTTCTTCTAGGACATAAAAATTATTTCCTGTTTCAAATAAATGTTTCATGTAGCCAAGGAAAGGGGGAAAATAATCATGACAAAGAGCAAAATACCTAATTGGAAAATCATAGTTAAATATTGAAATTACCTGACTAATAACTTGGGGCTTTTTTAACATATGAAGCTATAATCCACGTCAGTAAATCCTTTAGAAAGCCATCTCAAGATGGAAACATTTAAGTGACATCTTAGATTTGCAATAGCTGTAGATTTTACTTATTAAATGATGATATAATCTGCGCGTATCGAGTTTCCAACTCTTCCCATTACTTTAAGTGGTAATTTCTCTCTTGAACCTTTACCATGTTCTCTCTCACAGTTAAAATAAAGAAAATGTGTTATTTAACCTGAAATACCTTTGGTCACCTTACAGTGCACTTCCATTCAGTTCACACAACAGCTCCTTAAAGATTATTCAGAAGAAAGTGGAAGTTGAAGGGACTTTCTTGTGTAACCCATCACTGGCTTCTGCTTTAGTAAGCAAACTCAACATACAATGATTTTTATAGACCAAGGAAGCACCATACAGATCTCTTTCGCGTCCACATTGCTTTCTCTTGAAAGGCTGTTTCAGAACTTTGCTTCTGCTGATGCCTAGAAGCTTTCCTCCAGTTTCCAGGCTAAATGTGTTTGGGATCAATTTATATTGATGCCTTCCTTTGCCTTAAACAGCTTTTCACTCTCCCTGACGTTTTCACATTACTCTCTTTAGAGAAGGCAATGGTATTTCCCCCTTCCCTGACATATTTATTCTAATTAATTAAACCAACCACACTCTTTTAGCATTGTTTCCTAAGAAATTTTCTTCATCCCTAAATCCTATCAGTAGGCCTTCTCTACACTTGTTCCAGTGTGAATTTATCTCTGTTGATGACCAGCTATGAAGAAAATACTCCAAATGAAATTGTTCACATTGCTCCACATAACAATACTAATGCTTCCATCTGTCTTTTGGAAATACAACTTCTACCCACTATTCTCTGTGCTTTGAATGGTACTCTACTGACTTTCTGGATGTCTAGCAACCTAGGTTATCTGATGTCTGCAAGTCACGGGATTTCTGGAGTTAAAAAAAGAAAAAAAAAATCTATTTTACTGGAACATTATCCCTTATGGAGCTGAATGGCCTTGTCCCATCAGAAGCCTAGAAACTGTCTTCACTTCTCCTCTCTAATGGCTGCCTGTTCGTCACTGAAAAGCATTTTTACTCCTTCTGTGGGTCCAAATCCTGTGACACAGAAATCAACAATTTCCATGAATTCAAAGGAAACTTCAGCGTTCCATGGTTTCTAAGCTTTGACTAGCAGTTAAAACACACGATAATTCTTGCTGCTAATGAGAAAGCAATTACCAGGACAGAGAATTTCAGTGCTTCCACATCAACAGTTACCATTATATGCTAATCACATTTTAATTGCTAACCAGCCGCTACCAAAAAAGAACAGGCTACAAAAGCAGAAAATAAAATTCATGAAGCAGAAGTTTCAGTTTATCTCTTCTTTCATGTTTAATTTCCATTAGTTACTATCTGACCTGCATCTGTTTGAAATACATTAAGTTACAGAAGGCTCAGAGCCCTTGGGTCAGGTAATTCTATAAAAACATAGTCTGAGAAATATTTCATTTTCCAGCGAGCCTAGGCTAAAACTTTGGATTTTCAGATCCCAATCAGGTTTGGGGTGGGTTCAAAAATTTGTCTTCCCTATTGCTCTCAGTTTAAGTTTTCCAAAGTTAACTATGTCCAACCTGTGCTTGTTATATCAGCTATACCACCAAATCAATGCCACTGTGTATCTTCCAGATCTGAGCCGGCGTGGTGAAGCAGAGGCTTTTTAACTCTGGCACAGTACCAGTGTAATTCAGCTGTTGTCCTGGTTTCAGCTGGGATAGAGTTAATTTTCTTCCTAGTAGCTGGTATAGTGCTGTGTTTTGGATTTAGTATGAGAAGAATGTTGATAACACACTGCTGTTTCAGTTGTTGTTAAGTAGTGTTTGCACTAGTCAAGGACTTTCAGCTTCCCATGCTCTGCCAGGTGCACAAGAAGCTGGGAGGGAGCACAGCCAGGACAGCTGGCCCAAATTGGCCAACGCGGTGTTCCACACCATACATGCTCAGCATGTAAAGCTGGGGGAAAAAGAAGGAAGGGGGGGACATTAGGAGTGATGGTGTTTGTCTTCCCAAGTAACCACTACGTGTGATGGAGCCCTGCTTTCCCAGAGATGGCTGAACCCCTGCCTGCCGATGGGAAGCGGTGAATGAATTCCTTGTTTTGCTTTGCTTGCATGCACAGCTTTTGCTTTCCCTATTAAACTGTCTTTATTTCAATGACTTTTACTCTTCTGATTCTCTCCCCCATCCCACCAGGGGGGAGAGTGAGTGAGCAGCTGGGTGGTGCTTAGTTGCTGGCTGGGGTTAAACCACGGCAGCTGTGCAATTCCCAGCAGTAAGATAGGGACCAGAAATTCACCTCTCTGTACTTTGGAAAGCCAGTGCAACCCCCTCTTCCCAAGTAAACCTACAGGGGAAAGAAGTTTTCAGGAAAACAAAGCAAAACAAAAAATAAAACAGCAACCCCGTCCTTTCTACCCAGCTGCAAATTATTTCTACCCAAATGCAGATTATATGTATTATATCTGAACACTTGAAAGCTCCTCTGGCCCACAGAAGGTCTTGGAAAGGTTTTTCATTTCATGCACATCCATCCTGTTAGCAAACTCAGAAACCTTTTTTCTGTTTAAGTGCTAGGCAAGAAATGTCGGAAAATGGTAATTAGTGGAGAGGCATGTGGGGAGCAAAGTCCTCGGGAGAAGGAAAAAGCACTTCAGGGCAAAGGAGCCTGCAGGAGGAGGCTCAAGGAAGGTGGTGGAGGGCAGAGATTAACCTCACTGTAGGTACTGAGGGCATGTGGCCTGCGAGTTCCTCATTGCCAACTACCTTAAAGCAAAGAGTAATAGAATAACTCAAATATTCTATAGGAAACAGAAACAGATTGGTAAAAGGGAATCCCTATCAGTACATTTCTCTACCTTTGACCCCTAATTTTGCATTTTGGTATATGCATCTACTATGTATTCTTCCAACAGAAGAGAGATTTTTCTAAGTCTCATTGCTTTTGCCAATACTGATTGAAAAACTTCACTTACACTAACAGCGTGATTTTGTATTTCAAATTTAAAGAATTTCCAAATCTAATTGCTGCAACAGTAATGCTAAAAATCACTTTCAAAGATACTTGTTTGGGGAGAGACAGCAGTTGAGCTATGAACTTTTTGCTGTGTTTCTCAATGTTCTACAATCTCTCCAAATACAGCTTAGTAGAAAAACTGAAACTAAATCAACAGGAAAAATACCAAAACCTGACGTTATTTAAGTCATTCTGATATGAAAGCACATCCTAGAAAAATACTGATGTCTTTATGAAGCATAGATACAACACCTCTGCCTTGTAACCTTCCCCTGGCAATTGTCAGCAAATGGACATCTCACTCATTAATTAAGTGGGGTTTGAGTAAGTTTTCTAGCTTCTACAAAAGAAAAAGGAATTTTGCCCTCAATAACAATGGGCACATTATGACCAAGCCACAAAACTACAGAAAACAATTTATCACATAAATGACTAGGAGAGAAACAGGTACTATCAGTTATCAGGAGCCAAGCCAGAGCCTAGGAGAGGATGCTCCCTTCATCTTTCATTGACGGGATGTTGTTTGCAAAACCAGCTTCACACTTGTATTTACATGTTACATTTCTACGGCATTTCCAGGTTCGGTTGTGCTGGACGAGGACATAGACAATTATCTCGGTCTTACATTAAAGAACTAACTATTTTTTAATTTCACTTGCAAGCTGTCCATCCCTCTCTCTCTGATTTTTACTGGCATCTAGTGGTACAGTACTGTTTTTATTAAAAAAGCAGATTCCTTACTGGTCAAAACAGGAATTGCCCAGTAATAAAATGCAGCTGCTGGACACTAAAGGGTTAAGAGAACTGGAGTTAAGCCTGAGTTTAAAGGTCTGATGGTGTCACTAGGCAACAAGTAACTTGCTGCAGCCAGCTCTTTTCAACCTCCTTGCTTCCTAATGAAGCCTGGTCTCCAGGCTGGTTTTGAAACAATAATAAAACAAAGCATGTTTATTCCCTCTTCTTCTCACTTCCCACCAAAACCTAAACCAACAAAACCCCAAAATCGAAGAGTGATGCTGCAATTGCAGATGCACCATGCTGGAAGCAGTTAAAAGCAGATACCTTTTGTAAGGTGGGGATGATTGTGGAACCCCTATGTTTTAGCTATGTTTCAAGAAAAGGGCTGTAGCTATAAGTCCAAGGGAAAAAGAGGGGAGGGTGGGGGGAGGGGAAGAAAGGAAAGAAAACGTCATTTAACTATTTTGAGCAGTTTCGAGCTTGTAATTACAAAAGAGTTATTTTCCAAAGACCCTTTAAAATACAATTCAAAATACTTCATGTCTTTTTAAATTGGAAATTTAGTCATGTTATGTTTCTGTGGCTTGACTCATCTGTCTTGCACTCTTACCTGTTCTAAGGGATTAAAACATGAACCTGATTTAAACAGCTAATTCTGTGCAGTTGTCTTGCAGACATCATATTATTTTCAGTAACACAGGAATATTAGAGACATTGTGACAAACTGAAGCAAATCTCATGATAGATTATTTTGCAAACCATTTGTTTAACTACACAAAACTTCCTACAAACAAGGCACGAACAAATGACCCTTAAATTCCATGGGAATTTTGCAGAATTTTAATACAATGCAATCAAAATAAATCAATGCTATGCAGTAATCAAGGCATATTTTGCTTTCTGCATTTAAATAAGATAGTATCACATATGTCTTTTATTTATGTGGTCCAAGAGATTACATGCTCTTGTATGCAATACTTTTAGCTCTTTATCTTAAATCTGAATTCTGCTATCATAAATTTTGCACCCCAGCATCTATACAACCTTAGCATTTTTGACAAGCTAAAGTATTTATTTTCTTTGAAGACAGGTACATTTGGTAAACTTAGTATCTCACAGCAAGTACAAAAATATGAGCATATTGCATTACATTGTCAGAACAGCAGCCCTGTGTAGTTATGAATACACACAAGATGACCTGTGCCCTACTAGCTTGCAATTGCAGCACATTTTCCCCAGAGGTAAAATTCAGACACACTAAAGCTAATTTGACACTTCGTGTAAAACTAGTCACTCTGTTGTCCTGGCTAAGGTACAGCATGCTTCTTTTTGGTTTTTACAAAGCATATTATAGATTTAATTGATATAGCCACTCTCAGAATAGAGATTGAAAGCTACTTCCACTGAGGTCCTAACTGCCTACTGTTCAGTGTTTCCTGCAGGTTTTGCATTTCAGGGTAAGCTCAGCACTGCTGGGTCTTTACCGTAAGAAGGTTTTAATTTCTGCAGACAATAAGCCTTATTTCCTCCTTTGAAATAACTTTTTAGCCAGTCTATTTTCATGCACACTGTCTTTCAGGTCTAAAGCCCTCCCTTCTTATGCAGCAAGTTCTTAATCTTCATCTGCTCCATAGAACAATAGGTGCCCACACACTCCCTACAGCCTAGAAAAGCCATAACAAAGCCATAACAAAGGAGTAAGGAAGCAGGTGCTACGTTCAAGTAACACTAGGTTCTGTGTTTATGGAGCTAAAATTAATTTCAGCCAGAAAGAAACATGTATTCCCAGTTTGATGATCTCTCTTTACAGCCAGAAAGCAAGTAATCAGGTTCACAGGCAATGAATAGTTACGTTAATTTAGTAATGAGGAAGTTACACACAGCTCTCCAATCTCTTTTTAAAGTCAAGCAAGTCAAATCAGTAGGTTCTAGATCATTCATCCACCTAAAAAAAAAAGGAGAACTCCTTGAGCACCATCTAGAAAAAAAATCTAACCTTTCCTCAGAGGTGCGGTTTGTAGTCAAGGCAGCTTGCCTCATGCTGGAGGCAGGACACTGATTTTCACACTAGCAGAAAGCCTCTCAGTGGCCAACAATAAATTTATGCCCAAGGAGAGCATATCCTAAGAATACAATACAGTACAGCTACAATATCATAAACTGGAGGTGCTAAAGCTGTGCTTTGCTGAGGAATGGCAACAATATCCTACATGCCCACGCTGGATGAAAAAGTACTTGCTCTAGCAAGGACTACATCAGAGACCATGGACTGTGTTTCAGTCTCAGCTGGTTCACGCCCACTTGGACCTCCAGTTCAGACAGCCGTTAGGAAACCATAGAGTTAACCTACAGTCAAAACAAGATCACCATGTCAACAGCTAAGCTCTCAATTTTCGCCATAACATTCACCTACCCCATGAGAAGGAGAGATGCAATCCCTCACACCCCATACGCTGTATACAGCATGCAAAAACTGTCCTGGTTTGAGGAAGGAACTAACCTTCTCAGACAGAAAGTTCATAGCATATGTGTAAATCTCTTATTGAGCACTTGTGCTTGCATAGCAAATGTTGCAAAGGAGGATGATAGTATTTTTTAACCACCTGCAATGTAAGACATCTGTGACTGTTCTTTATCACAGGGCTGACAACTTACCAGGTACAGCTTCATGTGTGCCACAGGCCATTGAATTTCCCTCCCCAGCTCAATTAGGAAACAACTGTCTTTTCTTCTCAGCATGCTCCTTTTATCTTGTCTTACTTCTGAGTGATTTCCCCTCCATGCCCCTTCCCTCTTCCACTTCAGCACTGGCTCTGAATGTTGAGGAGATACGACGTGTCACCACAGGTAGTTACTTAGGTACTTCAGGTATGACAAATACCTGACCCACAAACATTCAGGGAACAGTCAGTCCTGTTAGCTGAAACAGCCCCAGGTGTTATGTTGGTGCTGCCTGGATCACAAAAAAATCCACACACATGCACACAGACACAGACAACCCCAGTGCAGATGGTGGGAAGGAGCAAAACCAAAACCACAGTTTTTAATAGAACAAAGACTAAGGAAAGATATTTGCTTTTGAAATGCAACATCTCTTGCTTGCTTCTCAGAGATCTACAGTAATTAAGGATAAATAGCAACTTAAATGTATTTTGTTTTATTTGCAACATTGAAAGCTTCAATTTTCTTTCATTGAGGGGGAACAATGTGTTTCTCTCCAGTAGGAAGAAAATTGTTCTGTGATTATAATGACATCATGCTGCCTCTCACGGATTTTTGCAAGTCTAAAAGCTTGAGAAAGAGGAAGGGCACATGAAGTACAGTACAGCCTTTCAGCTGTTTAAGTAAAAATTCCTATACATGTACAAAAAGTAAGGAGTAAATGAACTTTTTTTTTCTTTGACTCTGAACTCTCTTTCCC
>NW_009216362.1:109267-153344 GCF_000690835.1 Fulmarus glacialis
TAAAATTTGGGACTGGAAGAAATGTATGTGATTTTTAGTTTGATTTTCCTCTGTAAAGTAGCAATAAGCCAAAACAAGAATCCAAATACCTTTGGAGGAAAACAAAGATCACAATAATGTTCAAAATTTACAGTGTAATTTCAGCACCATATTTTTTGTCACATTTCATATTAAAAAATATTTGATTGCTTACAATGCAAGTTATGTTATAATGAGTGAGTACTGTTTTCATGTCAGTTGTAGAATTAAAATACTGAAGTGACAAAGCATGAATTTGTTTCCAACAATTTGAGTCTGTCATGGAAAATTAGAATTCTTATATGCAGCTGTGCTTCATGGTTGAGCAATATTAGTACAGTCTGTTTACATTTTAGGGTCTTTGGGACCAGGACCATAATGCTCATTTATTTTGGGTCCCCTTTAGACTTAATGCAAAGGAGTGGCCATTCATAACCTATGCTAAAGAATAATTGCTGGATGCTGCCAATCATCACGTTGGGGCGTGCAGGGAGACCACTCGCAGGGAAACCGTGGTGGTGCACTGACCCTCCTCATTCCTGCCTCCTCCCCTGCTGCATGAAAACTTGTTTCAGGACCCTCCCAGTTCATCTGCCCCTTCCTTCTACCACTAGTCACTTCTTGTGATTCAGGTCCCTCATCTTTAGGGCAGCATAATTCAATTCTGCTTGCTTTACTGACATGCCTAAAGCTTCCTCCAAGCTACGCCAATACACAAAGGAGTGACTGCTTTGAGCTCTTTTTCCTGGGAGAAGAGAAGTCTTGTTGTCATTCTCAAACTTGGAGCATAAAACTCCCTTACAAAGGACTGAAGCAGAGCCTCAGCCACCAAGGAATTACTGGATATCGTTACTCAAAACAACACTGCAGAAATCAGTGCATTGCTTCTTTGCGCTTCACTGTTATTTGGGAAATGCTTTTGTTACAGAGAAATGAAATAGTGTACATGTATTTCATGAAACTCTGCTTATGCAGTACCAAAAAGGTTGCTTTCATGTCTGAAGTTTTAACACTTGTAAGAAAAAGAGTTTTGTCAGGTAACAGTCAAAATACTAGCCTATCACTTGTGGCTAAAGGAAAATAAATCCACAGAGATTTCCCCAGAGTATGGTAAGGTTATTATTGGCCAAAAAGTGATTTTACAGGACTCAATGCAAAAACATACTGTGGTTTTTTTATTCTGATTTCTATCACAAGTTTTACAACTGCACAGATTCTCCTAGTAAGAATCCCAGACATGCTGTAAGATACTGTCTGAGCTCACCTTCATTTTCTAGCTCCCCCTTGTCCAAACTCAGAAATCTGCCAAGGAAAAATCTGAGCTTTATAAATTGCAATGCCAATATATCAGTCTAATGTTCAAACAACAAGGGAAGATGAGGAGTAGTCACTGATAACATCCTATCAGCAGTTTACACCTCTTTATATTCAAAATCCTTGCACACTTCAGTGAATCGCAACTGAGCTGGTAACACCGAGAGAGAACAGTAACCCCTCAAGTCACCAAGAAATGAATGATTTAACTGTGATGCATGAGAAACAGTACAATCCAGAAACAGACTGGGGACTGACACAAAAACTGGAAAACCTGACATTGCATTTTCCCCACCTGGTAAATCACGTGCAAGCAGGACGCTATCCCTCCGGCAGCCGTTTGAGATCCCAGGTCCCACTCAAGGGAAGTACAATATCCAAGTCCTGGGGCAGCTGAGACTTAGATAAGCACAGCAAAGCTGAATTAGCAGGGAAAGTTGGACCCCTCTCACCACGCACAGGTGTGAGGACACTGGTCAGGCTGTATCTGCAACTGGTTCTTATAAGAGCAGCCAAGGCTGCAATCAAACCCTGAACTTGCAAATCTAACACTCAATTAGAGTTGGGCTTCTGCATAAAAGGTTACAAATTCCTTTTCAGTACTGTTTTGGGCTGCCATGGCTGTTGGGGTTGACTGATTTAGTGCTTAGTTTGCTCATCTTCCAAGGGCAAGTTTTCACTGAACTAGTGGTGGTGGAAAACATAAGACTTATTTAGTATCTGCTCTGAGGACCTGATGAAAATGAACAGGGAGAGGCGTTGTTTGAATGTGTGAACTCATTACAGGCACTAATGTAAATACATATTTTTAAATGGTATTTCTGCAATCTGTCCTATAGATATCCATACTCAGAGCACGTCGATCTGCAAAGGGTGTGATAAAAAATTCCTGCAACAGTTTCTTGATGGTCCTGACAGGCATGAAATTCCAGAGAAAACATACCTGTGGACACTCAAACTATTAAATTATATTAGCTTTTCTCTTCACTGTTACCAGCACAGAAAAAAAAAAATATCAGGAAGATACTCCTGGCGATCACTACCACCAGTCTTTTCTCATCTGCAGCTCAGACTGTGGCATCCAATGGACTGAGATCAGTCAGTCCACTGAGATTTGCCTTCAGGATCCTAGCACATCTATTCCTGAAATCAAATTTTTAAAAGCAGATCCGGCCTTCTGTGACTTCTTGCTGAACCACTGTGGAATAATTTCAATTTGGTGCAAATTTTTAAAAACACAATGGCTTTTCTGTTTCCCCAGAGTGTACCATTGATTTCGAAATAAACCAGAATCTATACTGAAATGCAGATACAAAAGGGAAAACATAGAAAAAGAAAGTTTGTGTTTTAAAAATCTAGCCAAGCCTAGTTCAAATAAGGGCAATTACTCAACTCAGAAAACTACCCAAATTCACTATGTTTCTGAGTTTTTCATTGTAAACTACCACATCAGAGTTCAAATTCCAATCAAGATCATTTAACCTACTCCCTTTAAAGCCTGGAAATTATTTGCTACACCTGCAAAGGGTTCTTTCTGGTGCTTTTTAAAGCTCCTATAGTTAGTTTGCCATAATCACAGGATGAATAAGGATAAACATGTAGTAAGGCACCCCTCCTTGCAAATCAGCTGGAAGCCAGTTGTTATGATTTAAAAACATTTCCATGCTTCTGCTCTGGCAATGTTTAAGCATTTGTAAACATCCCAAAATGCTATGTGGGAGGGGAAGCGATAGCAGATACAGGGAACAGAGAATGACAGTTTCAAAGAACTAGTGAAAAGAAGGTGGGGATTAGACTAGGTGATCTTTAAAGGTCTCTTCCAACTCAAACCATTCTATGATTCTACAAAAATAGCATGATTGTACACTTAAAAGGTCCTTGGAAATTTTTGACCTTTTTCACTCCCAGCTGTGGCTATAACTTGGTCATCATAACTTGGCAGATTAAAAACTGAATGCCTTCTTCCTCTCTTCTCAAGAAAAAAGGTTGTGTTTTTTTTTTATAAAAATAATAATACATTTCCCAATAGTATTTTGAATATAAACCAATGCTATATACAATTAATTTATTGAGCTAATACTGAACTTGAAAATTCTATGCTTTTTTGCTAGTTGTACACTCTATTCATATTAACAACTACTGGGCTCCAATTTTTTCCTCTAGCATCAAGATCATACGAGCCTGACTTCCACAAGCTTTAATTAAGACATGTATCATCAGAGGGCTTTCCAAACAAATACAACACAAAACAAGTAGAATCAGAGGAAAGATAAATTACATGCTAGGTTTACTTTATTATTTTGTTGTTGTTTTATTCCTGCCATTGGATCAGTTAGGAGCATTGAGGTACAGAGACTACGTCCAGCTCCTCTGACAGTCTGGTTAACAAGCAGTTGCCACCAGGTATTTCCTGCTCTCTGTGTTCCTCCTGTACTGCCTCTGAGTTGTCCATGCCTCTGGAAAGTGATGCTTAGACTTCCCTGCCTCATTGTATGATACATAGTTGGGATGAGACTCATCTTCTTGCCTTTATTCAAGCCCACAGGAATGAAAGTCTGCTCTGCCTCCGCCCTCAAAGAATATAATACCCTGTCTAAGGGAAGGGTTCCTGCAACTACATAATTCTTTAAGGCATTTAAGGAACACGGACTTGAACTCGAACTCTTCCAGAGAAAAGATCAAGATCCAGATTTTCATTAAGAATTTCCTGCTGGTAATCTAAATTATCTGAGAATCTTGCCTTTCTGGCTTTAATGGAGGAAAAGAAGAGAAGTATTTTATACGTGAAGTAGAAAATATACCCAGTCCCAGAGTGTACAATTTGTAACATGAGCAGCAAAACTAACGAAATCAGTTTTCTCACTCGTGTTGGCTTCTCTGGTGCGTAATAGAGCATCAGTATTGAATGAAGCTCTTCCCACCATTGGGGTATTCACAGCAATCATCTCCCATTCAGATCCTTGGGAGTCTAGTGAGAGTTGAACCCACGGTGTATTCATCCCCTCACCAGGAACACTGGGTATAGCTTCTGTTTGTATTTCCTCAAAACTTGTAGGAATATATAACGTTCCTGGAGCCATTTGTATTTGACACATGTAGCAGAACCTATTGCTCACTAGGTTCAAAAGCTCCTGGGCCTGGGAGGGAGAGCTAGAAGGGTACAGGCACAGATGGAAATACCAGCAACAAGATCAGATAAGTCTTGTTTTCTTTGGAAACTAGTCTTTAAAAGTATTCCCTTGTTTTTTACATGGACAGGGCTTTTTCTTCTTGATGGGAGAAATTCATTTAATAGTACAAGTTAAGTTTAGAAAAGAGTAGCAAACTATATTAAGTGTGCTATCTCTGCTGTACCTGTTTATATCCAGACATTTGACAACACAAGTGTAATATGCATCTATGTGTGAATTATGAACCTCATTTACACTAATTAAAGAACTGGTCATACATGTGGTATAGTCCACATGTGGTGTAGGTATAATCATGGATAAAAATGACCATCTGCCTGCTACATTTAGAACAGGAAAAATCTATTATAACTTTATTTATTTTAACTGTGTTCTGCTGCGCATTTACATTGAGGTGAATAACATGAAAAATTAAGTACCAAATCAAGGATCTTCTTCATGTCATAGTTTCAGTCCTGCTATTTTAAATACAACAACAAAAAGATCTGAAAAATCATAAATGGAAATTCTTATAATCTGTATATCTGTAATCTATTCAATGTCAATAGTGGGACATATGAAAGATGATTTCCATATTTTATGATAAAGTTAGTCATATTGTGTGTCTCTGAAAATGAATCTGTTATTTGCATAATCCATGTCCTTCTGTGTTCTCACAATCACCAACTGAAAACTGGAGCTGGAATAGGGCATTTTCATTTAGTTTGCATTTGTTAGATGTACAGTGATAACTGCGTAAAGCATCTGAGTGACATTCTAAACCAGCTCTGACATTTCAAGTTTGTTCTTGTCACCTAATGTTAAAGCACCGCAACTGTTTTTCCAGTTTATTTCAATTTTCTAGTGCTTCTTTTTAAAAAAAATTGTAACGCACAAACTGTTTTGCCGTGTGACCTTTGTTTTTAGAGTGGTCATTGAATCATCAAGCAATGAATATACCATACGTTCTTCTTTAGGATGCAAGCACTTTTGAGAAGGTGAAGGGGAAACATTAGAAAAGCTTGGCTCTGTCCTGTCATGTTGTCTTAGTGTGACATGAAATTCTGTGACAAACTGACATTAAAAAAGGTCACTTTGACAAACTGACTACTAGAATGCCAGTGTATTTTTCACTACTGCTGGCAAATGAATGGCAAATTATGCAATGTCTGCAACTAACAATAAAAATATTTTCTTCTTTTTTGCATTTTATGGAGTTTTATGACTTTGTGGAGCTTTAAAACGTTATGGAGCTTTTCCAGCTTCTGTCTAGTTTTCTCATTTCTTCCCTGTAGAATTTTCTTAGTTGCAATGAGGTTTGTTTGTTTATTTTTAAGAGTTTTATCTAACGTGTTAATGGTTTCCCTATTCCTTCTTACATTGGATAGAAAAAGAAGAAAAATTGTATTTTTACTACTATGTTTCAGATTTAAAAGAGGAAGAAATCCAAGAAAGAGATGTAAGAAAGGCCCAAATATTGCCTTTGAAGAACGATCAGCATTTTCGTAGGTCAGCTGGGAGTCTCCAGGTTTATTCTGAAATGACAGAGGCACTAATTGATACCACAGCATTCAAATCCCCTTGAATTTAAGTTTTAGCAGTTAAAAAAGAAGGACGTTCTTAAAGACTGAAGTGACAGTTCTTAACATACACCTAAAACCTGTGGTGGAGGTGGAACAGGGAGTAAACCTGATGAAGCTTTGCCGGACACCAAAAATGGCCTCTATTTTTCTTGATTTCCGCCTCACCCTCCCCCCATAATTTTAGTTGCTTAGTAATGTATGACTTGAAAAGAAAAAAAAAAGAGACTGTGGTTCATATTTATACTCCGGTTTCCTTGTACTTATCATGACACCTGCCCAGGTCATTGTAGTACGTGTTCTGTCAGCTTTTTAAATTTTAAACATTGTTCTCATGGGTGTATTACTTGTCTGTTCTATTATACTTCACGCAGTTGGGTTGCTGGGGTTTAGAAATGTCTTTTCAGTCTGCCAAGTGCCTGTTTAAAAGAGAAAGGAAAAAAAATGTGTTTTGTGAATGTTCTTCTTCTCTTATAAACAAAAAGATTGAATTTGGAAAAACGAGAGTTTACAATTTAATGAAACGAGACAGGGATTGGCCTTCATCAATATTGTAAAAATGAAAAAACAAGCTATTATTTCTCTTCTTTTCCCCTGGTTTTTTTTTGCTAAATAATGTAATATATCTCAGGTGTTGTGTAAATATGGTGGACCACTAATAATCTTTTTAGTCAGAGACTACCAATCTGAAGAGCTGATATACAGATGGTGTTTGTTTACTGAGTTGGCTATTGATGTGGGTTTCCAGATGGTGATCTATCATGACTTTTCTTAACAGCATAGGTAGATCTTGCAGAAACTGTCTGTTTAAATTGTATAGATTTCTTGGAAGACCCTGTTCTTTACAACAGTTAAAACATGGCTTTAGAGCATTGGGCAAGTGTTATTTATGCACATAGAAAAGACCCTAACTTTTAACAGAGGCTATAATGCTGTGTTGTTTAATCTCTCTTGATTTAAAGCTTTTCAGATGGAGGAAGTTTTAAAAAATTATATAGAAAGGTAAATCTTTTGGAGTCAAAGAGAAGGGATGAGTTTTGTTTTTTTTTTCTTAAATATTCATTACGGAACTGGGCTTTAAATTACTTTCATTACTTTCTCAACTCCATTAAATCTGCATGCGTCATATTACATACAAACAGAGATTTCATAATCACAGTTGTTAACTCACTCTCTGAAGGACTGTGGCATATTGTGTAGTATAAACTGAAACATCAGAAAATCCAAGATCACAACAAGCTAGAATCAGTAGTATGAAAGCATACAGTAAAGTATTCTGAAAAGCTGAATTCTGGGAAAACACTATTCTCCTCTTCTGCTGCCATTAAAAGAGCTTCTGCAGATCTATACTCCCAGCTTGATCTTGAAAAATGGACAATAGCTGATAATGAATTCCCCTAACATGTGACAGGAAGTTTGTATATCTCACCATTTTGGGGGTCCTACACCCCACAGATGTATCTGTTCACTTGCCCAAGGAGAAGACCAAGTACCTGCTAACTAACAGGATAGCAGAAAACAGGCTGGGATGAGACCAATGCATAGCTCTGTGCCCATCAATGGCGGGGCTCAGGGAAAAAAAGGACAGTATGAAGTGGGGAATGGGAACAATGCAGTACCGTCTTTGCAGACAACTTACATTCAGTAAAGCCGGAAGCCAGAAAATAAGCTAGCTAGCGACATAGAACTGCAACATGTTTAAGCCTTGTTCCAACTTCTTAACTTCTGACAAGAAAATCTTAACCAAGCCACAAAATCAGGGCTACATCCTCATCCTTCTTGACCCCACAGCTCTGTCCAAACCAGTAACCCTTGCTCCTCTTCCTGTAACATTGCCTTTCTTCAATTCTATGGCTTCAAGCTTTCCTTCCCTTCCTACGTTCTTAATTTCTGTTTCAGTGTGTCCTGTCATGATCCTCCTCTTCACCCAAATTCCCAAATTCAAGGTTCCCATCATTTCATGTAATAATTATTTGGTCTTGGCAAACATAACTTTGCCTTTCTCATATCTAACCAGAGTGCTGCTGGGAGAAATCTTTTCCTTGTCTGCTGCTTTGGCTGTGTCACTTTTCTCTTTTTGTTCTTCCACTGGCTTCCCCTTTCTCAATCAGATTGAACAGAAGTTACTTGTCATTCCCATCAAGGCACTTTATTTCCCATCCACACGTTCCGCATCACCTCTCACTCCACCTCGGAAGGGTGATTTTGGTATCCTCTTGCCCTGCGGTGCCAACTCCCTGCACCTCTCACAAACTCACACCTGGGAGGATTTCCTCAGCCATCTACAAACACCAGCCTCCTACAGCCTTCCTCCTAAGGCTCCCTTCTGCTCGGATGCCCTTCAAAACTTAGCAGCAGTTAGCTTCTGCTGCACGCTGCATCTACCATGTTGGCCAGTACTGTCTCGCTGCTTCCTTGTTCCCCCCCTCTATCTGCAACTGCCTTCTCTGCCTTGTCCTACGTGGCTGTCGTGCTGCTCTGTGTTTGTACAGAATCTCAGTGAAGCAAGGATTTAAAGGAGAGCTAATATCTTTTATTAGATCAACTGAAACAAACGGAAGAGACAGGCAAGCTTTTGGGTACTTCTTCAGGTCTATTGATTTTTTCATTTGGTCTAAAGAAAACCCCCACTTTCTCTCTTTACAAATATCGCCTCTGTTATACCCTTAAAGACAGACAGATGAAACACTACCACTGTAACAGTATAGGGGTATACCGCAAGAGAATATTCCCTTAGGTTGCAAATCCCACACAGCCAACAAAAAATAAGTGTTCATATCTGGAAAAAAAAAAGTGACGTTTGCCTCTGAGGAAAAAGTAGGGGTTGGGGTGGGTGGTAGTTACTGGCCATCTTCTACATTCTTATTTACAGAAGCATCTATTACGGGCAAGGTCACCTGCTACCTTCAGTTTCTGAATAGAATTAACATTATTAGAGAGGATGAACTTTGACCATGCAATAGGACATAACACTAATAGCTTGTCCACAAAGGGAGGTCAGGATATTTTCAGCAACTCTGGTAGTCACACCTTAGGCTCCATGTTGCTGCTGATCTCAGGGAAGATTTAAGCATGGGATAGGACTAATGACTGCAGGAAAATTTCCTTCAAAGTTATGGAGTTGCCAGCAAAGTATTTTTACAGCCATGAATCAATTTACTGTGACATAAAAAATGTACTATGTTAGAAGATGCATGAATTATCGAAGGGTTGACAAATAAAGAGACTGAACAGCTTAGATGACATTAGCAGCACTGAAATTAATACTGTAGCCATGTACAGGCTCACTACTTGTTCTTTGGGACAGTTAGAGTATGCAAGTGCTGAAGAGTTACTATACAAAATGAAAAATACCTTTGACATTTTTATTTTTCTCATAATGGCAATCATTTCTCAGTATCCTACTACAGTCTATGCCAACCTTGCTTACTTACTACCTACAAGATATGTTGCTTGAGAATTACATAAATCGACACCTTAATTATTACTTTAAATGTACTATTGTAATTTTTCCATCAGAAAAAAACCATGCTACTTAATTCTACCCACAGATGGTGTGCAAGAGGAGAGATAAACCCAAAGAAACTCTTCCTGCACAAGTGGAAATAAGATCTATAGATTTTCAAGTGGGAAAGCAGTTATCAGCACTTTGCTTAGTGGGTTCTGGATTGCTATTTTATTCCATTGTTTGAAGACGGCGACAATAAAATGAGAGCACAGTTGCACAATTGCACCTCTCCTATGAAGAAAGGCTTAGAGGGTTGGGTTTGTGGAGCCTGAAGAAGAGAAGGCTCTGGAGAGACCTTATGCGGCCTTTCAATATATAAAGGGGGCTTATAAGAAAGACGGAGAGAGACTTTTTACCAGGGCCTGTAGTGACGAACCATTCTATGATTCTATGATTCTATAACTGGCATTGTAATTTTGCCATGAACTTTACTGGAAGATCATAAAACCCAAAGGATGTAGGGTCAGGCTGAACAATAACTCTGTCCAGTTTTCACACCACAAACATATCTTGAAGTTGTGCACATGCTGATCATCAGACATTAGCACAAATAAAGGGTTGCATAATATTTGATATGCTCAAAATCAAAGTACCATAGATTTTTTTTATATTGTTATTAAATATGTTAACTGATTTTTCAGAGATGTAAAATCTGAAAAAACACTGATGCTCAGCTACCATTCTAGCCAATGAATGTGACAATTTCACTGCATCCCTTGTGTTCAGAAAGCAAACTGAGTGAAGAATTTGTACCAAGATATCTCCTGGAAGGGACATTTCTGAAAGAGTTAAGCCAAATGGCTATGCAAACCCCAAAAGGAAAAAGCTTACTGAATTCCAGAATCTGTTCTTCATGTTTATATTCAGCTCAATGCGGCAGTGCATTTTTTTCCATTCCTTAGACTTTCACCAAGACAATTCATAATTGTTAACATAACTGCCTAAAGCCTTTTAGGTGTAAATCAGTAAGCAATGAAGTGAGGTGGAAAAGTAGCTTCCCCCTGACAGATGCGTGCTTGAAAATGAGGTGATAATAGGTAAAATGGTATTAAGAAGACTAATGACATACAATAACAAGCCTGTCTAATTATGAAGATTTAATTAAAGCAGAGCTGCTGTGATACTGATGTAATTATTAAGAGAATATCTGGCTTTCTGTGTCAGATCAAGCTGTTGTTTCAAAATAATATAATCTAGACCTTTAAAAATATCTAGATCCTAGCAAATCATATAAATATTTTAATCTACTTAATTACTTTGGGATGAGAGTATATCAATGGAGTTGGGCAAAAAAATGGTATTTCTGTGATGATTCAGAAGCACATTATATGTTAAGTCCTTGCCATTCTGCAACACAGTGCCTGAAATTTTTGTAAACGAGATTGTATGAGTGATAAAAAAGCTGGATGAATGACAAACTGCAAAACACACAATATTTTATTGTAAGGTTAGGTGGCTTGTGACAGCTCTAAAGGTGCTCTCAGCTCTTTCCCACTGAATTATATTTGCAACTGCAGCTAGCGCCATATGCTATTTGGGCAATATGGTTTAGACACTAGAACTTTAGAGCAGGGGCCCAGCTTATCTTAAGAAACCCTGATCTAGAAACTTAAGTAGCTGGTATGAATTCCTCATTGTTCCTCTTTCCAGTCTAGTCCCTATATCCAATCTTTCCTGGAGGCTCAAATATAAGTCATGGGTTTGGAAGGATATGTACATGGCTGACCTCAATCCCCAGAAATTTTTGCTTGAAAACTGCTAGCTAATTCAAAAGAAGCATTTTTCTTGCATCTGCTATAACCTGATACATTTTCATGCTGTCCTGTACACCCACTTCAGCATGATCACTTTCTCCTTTTTATTCCCTTTTCAATATCCATTTACTGCCTTGGTTTCCACTTCATGGTGACCTTAATAACTGCTATGCTCAAGGAACTCAGTCAGCATTTCTCTTTGGAAAATGTTAGAATGTGCAAGATCTACTTGCTGTAACATGACTCAGAAGTCCTACATGACTCTTTCCTTTGCCTCCATTGATTTCCTTATTCATAAAAAGTAAATTTTTGCACCCTAACCGCATCAATACCTTTATGCCTTGGGGGATTTTGACTGTCAATTAAATCCAGGTTTAAGATTGTTCTAAAAAACAGACTCACCTGTTGTGCAGGAATGACGCAGACAGACAGTTCTGCATGCCTCTGCAATAGAAGAGCCCAAGTATACTTGGTATCTTACTATAGGTCCAAAAATCTCACATCATCTGGACAGATCAGTGGTGGAAAAGCAAACATACTACAGCACAGCCCATCACATAATTTTCTCTGTTTAATACTCTTAAAAATGATATGCTCACCCTGAGGGAACAACATGCCTGTGCCCACACTCAAGCCTGCTATTCACCTTGTAAGGCAGGGATATCTTCTCTGTCTTGCTTTGCAGTATTGCATTGAGTAGCCCAAAGGATTTAAGGACAAAATAGAGCTTTATAAAAGCATCTCAGATAGACTGATTTAAAATATCCCAAATGCAACTACTTAAGAGATAATATAAATGCTATCATTGCCTAATTCAAATTAAGCAAAATTCACTAGTGGAGGGGAAGATTGTTTTCCCTTGTCCCCGTACAAAGCAATAACAAAAATTAACAGCAGATGGTATGTGAACTATTAGTCATTTGGATAATCATTCAAAGTCTATTTTAATCCTTTCACATGTTATTTTCATTCTTTTTACTTCCAATCACAGTTATATCTTTCCTAGTTATTTCAACATTTCCCATTCCAGCTAATAACCAGAAATGAACACACAGCTGTGGTCCTGAATTTTACAGAAGGTTTGGTTCAAATTTGATGTTATGAATACCATATTTATAGCCAAGGAGGGAAAGGGACAAAACCAACATTTTACATAGGCCGGAGAAATAATTTAGAAGTGGTTTTCTATCTTTAGGGTTGTAGGCTTGAGATGATAGCCTACAGGCAATGGGATTCATACCTCCTAACCACTAGATTGTTCAGTGATTCCACCCCAACAAACTGCTTTGATAGTTTCTGTTTACTCTGGGTTTTGGATTAATTGATCCAACACATTAGAAAGAACATCCCCCTAAGGTTTCCTCCATTTTCAGCTTGTCAAACATTGTTCTGCCTTTATGCACTCTCTTTCAGACATACTCTCCTGACCCCTTCAACACTTTATGCAGGACCTGTACATCCCAATTTATTCTAGCACTGTGTTATGTTAAGATATCTTGTTTTCAGCATCAGCATCAGTAATGATAGCTCTAAGGAGAGCATGACTTATAGGCTGCTCTTGAGCATGAAAAGATTGCACAAATTAAGTTTCATGAGTTTCAGAAAACCAGTGGAGAGTTGTCTTTATTATTTACAGAATTAGTTTTCAACAGTTGAATTAAATAGAAATGACAAAAAAGGAGTCTTTAATTGCTCATGTTTTACAAAAATCTTACTCTTGCACTGCTTAGTGTCTTTTAAACATGTACACTCTAAAGTTGAATGAAATCTCAATCTATTCTGCCCCAAACTGTCTTCCTCCACCATGCTTTCCTCCTTTCTAGCTCACTTGTTCTTACTTCTGAAAACAGATCTGAGAGGCTTTGCATCTCAGTACATTTTTTAAAAAAACTCATTCCAATTCTTCCTAGATTGTTAAAGTCATGCAAAAAAAATTATTTGTGGTGGCCTTTGAGCCTTAGCGATGGCCATATTTGTTCCGTTCATACTGTGCCACTTTAAATGCCACCACAATTGATATGCACACTTGCTTTTGGAATGAGCAAAAGATTAGGATATATCAAGCCAATTTCCTACGGGAAGTTCTTTGTCCTAGTTCAGGAAGGACTGAAAATTGTTGAGTGAAGATCAGCCATAATTATGATGTTTTGAAACTATTGAAAGGCTAGGCAACATGGGCGGAGGGCAATTCCTGTTTCCTGGTTGTTCTGCCAATGGCATGAGATGGGATACCAAAGACTTGCTCTAACACCACCCTAGGATACTTGACACAGGTGGAGTATCAGGGTGGGGGAGAAGGAGAAGTAGCTGTTTGCTTTCCTGGGGTCCATAGGTGAGCTGATAAAGAAATACACTTTGTAGTTTAAACTAAATACTGATTTCTTCTCCTCTAAGTACTTCTCTGCTGATCAAAGCCAGAATCCATATTCTTTCCAGATCAAAAATATGGTTGAAAATATTGGAAGGTATCAAAATTCCCAGATGACACCACTGGTAAACTATGAAGTTGTAAGGGGATTGTGGATTCACAAAGACTTTACAACTCATTTGACATCAGAGAGCATCATAAATTCCAGGACATCTGTAGTGGGAGGCAAGTTTTTTTCTCCCTTAAGAGTTGAAGAGGAGGTCATGACTTGCTGAAGCAAAAGGAAAAGGGGGAACTCTTAGAAAAATTCTGGGTTTACTGCTCTTGTATTTGCAAAAGGAAGATGTCTTAAAGAAAAGTATTTCTCCTTCTAGGTCAAATTACAATGGAATTTAAAATTTTAGAAAGAAATCAGAATGAAAAAATACCTTTCTGTTTCAGAAGACTGAAAAAAAAGATTCCTGTCACTACTTCCCTCTTCCAAATGTAACTAGTTGTGTTTCGAGGAGAAGAAAGGAAGGAATCACTTCTGTACAGTCTGCAAATGCCCTCACCCCCGAAGCTATTAAAGAAAGCAGAACAACTACATAGGGTAGACATATGATGAAACAATTCTCAGGATCAGTTGCAATTTAAATAGTTTCTCTATGTAAATCTAGACATCCTGTCTATCTCAGGCAACACTTTCACACAGATAATGGAAAGACAGAATTAGGGAGACGGAAATAAATCTGGACATGGAAAAGAAAATGAGAGATGCAAAATAAGCCAATGGAGAAATTGTAGTTGTGTCTTTTTTTGTTATGTGAAGCAAACTGCTTGGTTTTACCAGAGGATAACTTGCCCAAACACAACTTTTATGTTATGTGTGATACCAAATTTGTTCCACTGCATTCTTCATCTGTAAAACAAGTGACATAAATGGTGTGTGCTTGTACGGGCAATGACTTCTATTTACAAGGTAAAAATATGGCCATATTGAAATAAATGACAAAACTCCCGATAAATTTAAAAGGACAAGTCTTCATCCAAAGTCCTACTGTTTCTCAGTATTCAGCTGTAGTTAAGCTAATGGCTTGATCCTGCAAATTTTTATGTGGATGAGTGACGATACTCACTGCAAGATCTCTCACAGCTAAGTAACAGTCCCATTTGTAGTGTCAGGAAACAAGCAGGCAAATGGCAATTTGGGGCAACATTACTATGGTAGCAGACCATCCTACTCCTTTATATTACTTGTGAGCTCTGCAATCTTAGTGTACTGACTGACATTTGACCTGGAAGAATGCTCTCATCCAAAGGGCAACCCCAGAGGGATCTTGTGTGAAAACAATGTTATTGTGTTCACAAAATGCAACAGAGGAGAGAAATCTTTGCACGCATTCACAGCTTTCAGTTATGCCTCCAGGACTGAGAGTCAATTGGGATCTTTGCCAAGTGGCCAGTTGAAGGCAAAATTCAAATTTAGATTCCTGTGAAACTTATGGATGGCCCACACCCTAGCGAATGCTAGGTACTGTTTAATTGGGCGATGTTAGACATAGCTCATTAAATTATTGCTCTCTACAGTGCACCAGCCTTTTACTTCTATGTACTGCGAATACTTTGGGTTTGTTTTCCTTCTTCCAGCTAGATGGTGAATCATCTCTTTTATTTACAAGACATGACTAAGGTAAAATTTATGGCTCTCATAGTTTATCAGTAAATTAAACTTTAGACCAGTCTTGATTCCAGGGATCTATTATTCATTTCTGCTTATTTTTAAAGGACTGGAGTCAGAACAGAGACTCCAAATGTAAAAAATTGTACTTATAAAGATATCAGATGCATTAAAGAAAGAGTTTACACAAGGTCTAATTTTCTTCCACAGTTGTTTTATGTACTGGTGACTATATTGTATGTTACTGAATTAGATCCAGTTAATGGAAAGAAAATAATTTATTGCCAAGTATAAACCACTCTTAGAATTCAAGAAATTCAAACACTAGCTTTAAGAGGTGAAATTATTTCTTTACAGTACTTTAAAGAGACCTGTGCCCTAGACTCCTGACCATCCTGGTTGCCTTCCACTGGAGGATTTCCAGCTTCTCCACATACATCTCCACAGCTGTATTCTAGCTGTGACCTCACCACCACCAGCCAAAGGAGGATAGTAACTTCCCTCCCTCCACTGGTCATGATCCTCCTAACGTAACCCAATATTTGATTTTCTTTATTCACAGTGGAAGTTCAATTTGGAGTTCAAGGTCTTTTTGTTAGGAAAGAATGCATTTCATTATGTCCACATCAGTAAACGCTCCATGGTTAAAAAGTTATAAAGTACAAAACCTTTTTCATACTTCCTTTTCATTAATTTATGATTTTTCTTTTTTCATTACTGGAGATGATTCAGAAACATAATTATTGGCAAAGGTAGTGCCACTCTGGCACAGAGCCACTGTTGCGTACCATAACTCTGCTTCAACAGACCCTGTGCAAACACTGAACAAAAAATAGTGTCCATAAAAGAATTTGCTCGAACTTCAGGATTCTGCTTCATAGTACTAATCTTTTGGTCTAAATTACTTTGGACCTCTGATAGGACTATTCTGCTGTGGGTTTGGGACAGCTAACATGAAAACATGAAAAACTGCACAAAATTTCCACATCTAGAAGAATAACTCAGCAGCATAGTAATTTGATAGCCATTGCTGTATACAACACAGTTGTATTGCACTTCCCTATTATCAACTTTCTTTTTTTCCCTAATATCCAACCTGAATCTCCCAAGGTGCAACTTGTGGCCCGTGTCCCTTGCTGGGGGCAGTTTTTCTCTGTCATCTTTGCAACTACCTTTCAAGCTGTAGGTTGCTATTAGATCACCCCTTAACTTCAGAAAGTTATCCAGATGAGGTCTAACAAGAGCTCAGCAGAGGGGAATAGTCACTTCCCTCAATCTACTGGCTGTGCCTGTTCATACACCCAGGATGCAGTTGGCCCTCTTTGCTGCCAGGGCATGCTGTGGCTTCATGTCCAGCTTGCTGCTCATTCCACCTGCAGGGCCTTTCCTGCAGAGTTGCTCCCCAGCCAAGCAGTCCCCAGCCTGTGTCGTGCCAGGAGGTTGGTCCACTGCAGGGGCAGGACTTTGCATTTGTCCTTGTTGAATTTCATAATGTTCCTGCTGGCCCATCCCTGTAGCCTGTTTGTTTCCCTTTGTATGGCAGCCTGCCCTTGAGTATATTGATCCCAGTTTGGTGTCATCTGCAGACAGGATAAGAGTGCACTCCCTTGCCTCTTCCAGGTCACTGATAAAAATGTTAAACTGGACAGGTCCCAGCACAGACTCCTGTTATACTCCATTTTTTTCTAGTCTTCAATTAAAATACAAACCGTTAATTAACTATGACTGCCTGAGCCCAGCCATCCAACCTGTTGCAATCCATGCAGTTGCACGTGCATCTAGACCACAATGTCCTGACTTAGGTATAAGAACATTTTCTCAAACATTGCTGAAAACCTTAATAAAGTTGAAGATAAATGATGTTTGACACTCTCTCCTCACCCACGAATCTAGTCATTTTATCACGGAAGGCAATCAGGTTGGCCATGAAAGATTGGATTAACCAGGTGTCAATTTACACTGGCCATTCTCAATCACCTTCTTCTCACTTCTTGTGCCCAGATACGTGTTCTAAGAGGATTCACTGATTTTCTGTAATTTAATGGACTTAGACCTTGTAACATTAACTTTAACATAAGCTCTTTCCTTTTAGACACAAAGTTTATAGTGTCAGTTCATTGGTCATTTGTACCACTAGAAGTCCATTGACTTCAGCGAAGTTACTCCTTATTTATGAAAAATATTTTAATAACAGAGTAGTGCAGCACTGAACCACTTCTTGAGATGTATTGCTGACGTTGAGTCCTGAATGCATCAGAAGAAAGCCATACAAAGACAAGCATATTTCACACTTGTTTGTATTTCTGCCTTGCTTCTCCTTTTTACTTCCCCAACAAAGGGAAATAAAACATGCTACAAGAGCATTTACATTAACAAAAAATAATTATAGCCTCTAAAACATTTTTAAATTGAGGGAATTGCTTTGTATGACCTGCTGCTAACTGTGATCCTGCTCATGTTTTGCTGATTTTTTTTCCTCAAAATATTTTGTTACTCCATTATGGGGTTTTTTTGGTTCAACAAACATGTCAAAAATTTGAAGCAGTGTTACTTTATAAATATTGCAGCCTGCAGCCTGATAAAGTTAATGTAACATTTTGTACTGCTGGATTTTAAATTTCTTCTGTACTACATTATTTCCTATTATTAGTGTTCCATCCCTGGTTTCATCACACCATTTTGAAAGCTCTGTTCACCTAAAAAGTTCTCCTTTTCTGTAATTTAATGGACTTAGATGCTGTACTGTCAGCTTCAACATAAATTTTTTCTTTTAGATGATGAAGCCAACATTTGCAGTGCCAGTTCTCTAGTTGTTTGTACTGCTACAACTCCATTAACTGCAGGGAATTCATTCCTGATTTACAGAAGTGTAAATAACAGAATCACGTTACACCCTACAGTGTTACTTTATTGACGGAAGCACTAAGGTTTCTTGCGCAACGGGACAACCCAGAGTACAACACTGCAAAACTCAGGAGAAATGTTATATGAATGTAATGCATACTCTGTGTTTTGAAGTTTACGGCTTCACGAGGTGAGACTTTTCTGTGGCTGCTTTGCCAATCAATCATTGGGCTAGAGCGTTGTCATAATTAATACAAATACACATCATATCACTAAGATTGTGCAAGGGAACTAGACCACCTCTACACCACTTTGTTTATTCAGTGTTATAAAATTAATGATTAATACAGCAGCTTATCTCACCATTGTAACTGAAGTAAGAATAGTGAAATGTTGTTTTATCCCTTTTCTATGTAAAAATTGAAGCTAAACGACTCCCATCCCCTTCTTTTGCAGAAGGATATTCTGGCAATGTTCCTTTCAAGGAGGACTCTCTGAGGTTCATGTACATCAATTTAACAAGAACTTCCCTTTGGACAAACAGTCTACAAATGTTTTTGAAAACAGACTTCAAAAACATAACCTTTTCTTTCTAAGTGTTTTAAAGATATGTTAGAGCGAGACATCCACATATTCTAGCTAAAACAACTGGGATTTTTTTTTTTCTAGTTGTAAGAGAAAAGAAAATAACCTCTTCCATACATACACAGTACAGTTTAGTCACTGACAAACCGTTTGACTTGTCTATCTCTTCCAAATATCCCATCTGAAGACAGATCTGTTGTACAATTACAATTCTAGCTTGACTGAAACTTATGCAAGGGAGGTTCGTTACCTATATCAAGGGAGCCAGGATTTCATCCTTGGACAATTAGACAATAAGAATAAATTATGAAATGAAGAAGAATTAAAAGAATACAAAAGGCTGCAGAACCTTATGCTACATAAGGTGCTAGGAGGCTTTATGCCCCCCCAGGCTTTCATATACCTGCAGATGCATCAAGTGATGCAAGAGAGCATGCCATGGCCTTTAAGTCTGCCACATGCCATTTTTTCTCTTCCCCCATCTCCAATACCTAATGATCACAACAGTGAAACATGCAAAACATCTCAATATGCTGCAAGAAAGCTGATAGCAATTGCAACATGAAAGCAAGCTGCAGGAATGTGTAAAATCGTTTATTGCTCTATTATTATAATCATCAAATGAGAGATTCAGAGCCCTGAACAAACCAGTTTTAGATAGAATATAATTTCTGGCAAAATACTGTTGCAAAAACCTGTTGAAATAACCACAGTAATATGGTATCAGATTGAGGACAATTAAACAGAGGAGAGGAACTAGAAATTCTTTGCTACAACAATAAAAAAGTTACTTCAAAACAATTGCTTGCAACATATTCTACTATTTATCTAAAGAAGAAGATGGAAGTGTGGATTATAAAACACAATTTGTTCCCTAAAGTCTATAAAAGTAAGAGGAAACAACACTGCCAGCCCTGTGATTTTAGATAACAACATGCAATACATGCATGGGAAGCATTAATAGATTGAGAAAGGGAAAAGAATTTTATCTGCTGTCTAGAAAAATTACGGCAAACATAAAGATTCACATATATAGCAGTAACACTAGCTTTAAGAATAGGCTTTTCTGTTACAGATCAACAGAATGAGCAGGGAGGGAAAACCCTTCATTTTATGGAAGGTAGTAGATAAGGTTCATGTATGTGTGCTGGTTTAAGGTGAAGAATCCAAGCTCTTAATGAAAGAAGTGTCCTGCCTGACACAATTAATTTCTAATAAATATTGTATACGCTTTGGAATACCGAAGTCATGAATATTATCACTTCAGCTTCTGAAAAACCTTCAACAATCACATCTCTCTATCTGAGTTCAAATCTACCATGTTTCTTTTCTGCATACTACACCATGAAATGCAACTTCATATGAGAAGAGAAAGTAATATATTAGAAAGGGAATTTATGTCCATAATTATTTTCATTCCTCTAGGCTACTGAAACTGCAGTTTAGGCCAACCGCTGCATATGATTTTTTGAATTAATTAGAACTCAAAAATGTCCTTTCACACATAAAGTTATAATTGTAAATCATAGGTAATCCAGAAACTCCAGTGAACAGCAGCTGTTTTCTAGAGACATCCTTTTTCCTCAGGAGAACAGCAACCCCGAATGAAGAAATCCAAAGACCTGAGAATGCAATGCAGATGTAGAGGTAACTATTTTGACAACATATTAGAGTAAAGTATTGGAAAACTACTAGTGAAAAGGAGTTCACTTCAAACATATAATGCAGAGGATATAGAAATAAAAATCAAGGCCAGGAATTAATAGGGCAGGGCTGGCAGTCCAATGTGCCTCCTGCCAAATATAATGTCTATTTTGATACCTACTCTTTCACCATAACCCAGGAAATGAGGCATTTTGAGTTTTAGGTGGTTATTTTCCCCTTTGGAACTGTGGACTAGTACTAGGGTACTCTTAATTAATTGCCCTTTATAGGGCTGGTCATTAGTTTCTTGCCAATACCCCTAAAATATGTTCAATGAGGGAGCCATACATCCCAAAGTTCCTATCATGTAAGTCCATTGCATGCGACAACTGCATGCCTTTGTTTCCTCTCTTTCATTTTCCCTTTCCCACCAACCTTTACCACCTTCCTCTCTCTCAGGAGAAATGACTTTTCTGATGGCTATGGATAGATCTAAGCCTATATGTTCATGTTTTCACCAGGCTAGGGCAGAATCAGGTACAGTTTGGAGGATGTCTGTCCATGTTAAGTGGAGAACCATGTTAAAAAATCTGCCTTCCCTTTCAATAGAGCTTATTCACTAGCTATAAAGATAATCCATCATGGCTACACAACTTATGACTTGGGTCAGGCTTGCATGTAGCCTGTTCAGACCATGGACAGAAAAGCTCACCTTTGCACTTACCCCACAGACCTGCCCTTAGGCTCAGCTGTACTCAGTCTCCCCTGTCCTGATCTGTTAACATATTTCACGTAACTGCAACGGCTTAGGACATGATACGTGTTGGAAAATAATGTAGTTTAAAAGCATGTATGTAGATACTAGAAACAAGAGGTTCTGGTTTCAAAACCTGAGAGTGACTTTTGGTGCAGATCTCTTTAACATGTCATTCAGCCTCAGTACAATAGGAAAGCAAACTCTGAAGATGAAGCTGTGTCAAAGGAGTATTTTGAAAAAACATCTCTGCAGCTGGTAAAAGGCACAGTGCCCAAGCCTAGGCTAATACAAACTACAGAGCTTCTCAACAGCTCAAGAATTTACAACAGCAGAGAATTTAGTCCACCTAGAGCTACGTAAATACTAGGAATTGTCAAACTGTTCCTCTTAATTTATATTTCTTTGAATGTGGAGAGGTTTGTCACCTGTCAGTGTGAAAAACAAGGTACCTCCAACAACACCCATGATTCTGAATATCTCAAAATCTTTATTTAGAGCCACACAGAATAAATTTAACTACAGTAACTTTTGTGTATGGCATAATTTCCTCTAGTACTCTGTTCCATTAAATGGTCATTCCAAGACCATAATATTGTTCCTACCATCCATAGAGCAATGCCACACAAAAAATACTAGATGATGTCCAAAAATTTCTTATGCAGGTATATGTCATCTCCTCAGTAGTGAATACTTAGTGCAATACATCTCTATTAAGATAAGACCTTAAGCGTCAAGTATAAAGAAATATTGATTTTTCTTCTTAGTCTGATGACCATATGTAAAAGCCAGATTTTCCAAACAGAAATTAGATCACCTGTTTTATCTTTATCCTCTTTCTACAACAGCCTAATGACTTGTTTGTATTGTTCCCTACTGCTGTGCAGTTTTGATTATTTCAATGACTTTTCCACAATAATCAACACTTCTTTGCTCATCAGTGTGCTGAATGATTGGTTTCTTTTTCCCAGACTAATTATTTTACATATTTCTATACCACACTGTATTTACCATCTGTTGACCCAATTACCTAAATGATCCAAATCTTCTCCAGTCTGGTTGCAGTTTCTCATTATTTGCTTTAACTTCCATTTCAGTAACATCCATAAGCCATGAGGGCTTATTTTCCATTCTATATCCATGTATCGGTAGATCTTAAGACTGCAATCTAGAGGGTCAGATCCCACTGAAGAATATTCTGAATCTGATGCACTGGACAATTATTTCTTCAAATGGTATAAAAGATTATACTAGTCAATATATATGAAACTTCTACCTTACTTTCAAGTTTAGGTCCAGATGTTCATTCATCTGCTCAGCCTATTCCTCAATTTTAAGATTTCAGAGATATTTTTGAAGTATGTAGATATCATTGCAGACATAAATCATTTGCTTCTCAGCTTTGCCAGATTTATCTAACACTAACTAACTAACTACTAGCTAACAGAAAGAAGGCCAACACACAACTGACTGCTCATGTCCTCAGGTGCTCCTGACAACATGAGTTGCTTTACTGATATCCTGCAAGGATTAAACATTGCACTTGCTATGGATGAAAGCAGGTTTCCGAAGTATATCGTACAGTTCATATGAGAATGGCTGTGATACCAACTCAAGATGCTACAGTAAACTTCAGGAAGCAGTAGTGGCTTTGAATTTTACAAGAGAAGATACTAACACAGTTTCTTTCTGAGAAGAAGCAGGATGGAGGAGGGTTTCTGAGAGATGGTAAAAAGCCTTTTCTCACTGTGATTTTTAAATAAGTGGGAGAAATCAGAAGGGAATCGTATATGCACAGAGAGAGTTAAAAGGCTGGAGGGGTTTTAGGGTGAGGGATTTGCTCTAATTGCCTGCTTATTCCTTCATTACGGTTGAAGGGTTCTGGTAATTCACCATTATTAAATATTCAAGGACTGGTCTGGAGGAAGCATTCTTTGGGGATTGTTCTCATCACTCCAGTGCCAGTTGAAAATCCTGCTTTGTGCCTGTTCATGTGTGCAAATAAAGCTCTGCTTTTCCCTTTTTATGACTTCCTTTACTAAAAAGGCTTCAAGCATTGTGGTAATGTGAGATTATTTCCGAAATTAACGCTTGTGCATCTTTCATGGAACTTTCCCCATATTAGCAACAGTGTGTTTACTTTTTGGAAGCAGAGAGTAAAAATGTTCCTTCCCTTGAGTAGAGCCTTTATATGTCCATACTCTCTCCACTCCCACCATGCTAATATTCTCCCCTACCTGCATTTTCCTCACCCTCAGACCTCGCAGCATGAAAAGTCTGTTCTCTTACTTCCTTGTCAAGGTGGACCAGTATAAAAGATACAGTCGTAAGTTATACAGTAGTTTCAAGTCACTTGAAGAGCAAATTGTCAGTTATGCTAGGGAAATGCTGCATTACTAGAAAGGCTCTATCAATACCAGGACCCTTTCATAATAGGGAGCATTTACACATACAGTAACGGAGCATCCTTCCTCCAACTCTTCAAAACAAAGAGGCACAAAATACCTTCTTCTACTGGGTAGGGACAAACAGCACCTACAAAAACCTGAGCAGAGTGCTTGGCCATCGCGTAGTACATTGGCATAGGGGTTAGTCTCATTTCTAGGTAAGTTTTTCACTGAGGTCTGAGTTCTGCAGTGGGGGTAACAGCGGAAGCCCTTTAAATGGTGTAGACGGATCACAACTATCATATTGTAGAAATCAGTTGTCACCAGTAAGCACCTCCTAAGTTGGCTTGAGAGCTACCCTTGGAATTACCACGACACGACGGTCTCATGTTTGCACTTCAACGTCCAGCTCTGTACACAAATGTTAGCAGTTTGTAACGACCATATAAAATACTTTCAAATTCAAATATTATGTGTTGCTACACAGAAAATTACAAATTACAGACCTTGGAGAGTCAAAGCAGCTATGGCTTGTGTCTTATATTAAGTTGAGGTTTGTTCATGAAAAATTGCATTTACTTTGTCTTTCACCTGAAGCCAAATTCTGCTTTCGTCTATATTTTGATAACCTAAGGCACAATCTGAAGAAAATGAAGTTGCAAAACCCCTCATTGATCATACACAAACAAACAAAAACCACTTAACAACCTGATGACAAAATTAAATCTGTGGAATCAGAATTATAAGTGGTAACATATAATTCTGAGGATTACTCACTCCCTTTGTTTACATCTTTGAAAATTTTAGATGCTAGAGAAATTTTCTGTGTTGTTACTACAACTCTACCAGAGTTTGACACAACTCTGTTTTGCAGTTCCTGATAGAAACAGGGAAAACTTAGGTTTGCTCTCTAATCTTAATAAAATAAACAAGATTCTTTCTTCCTGGAACCATTGAATACGAAAACTCCAAATAGATCTAGGCAAGGATTTTCTGAAAATCATATATCTACCCAAAAAAAGGCAATTAAGTCAGACTCAAGCTGGTTGCAAATTTGTCTGAAATTCACCAAAGATTTTCAACTAAGTGAAAAAAGTGCTAAAGGCTGATTTTCACAAAACTATGGTTTGTGCACTTCAATACGATGATGATCAATTTCTTCTCTGACTGAAGAAGCTCAAAACACAAATCTTCTCCTCATTGGAGAATATCCTGACTAGCAGCCTGTAAGCATATTTGATTTTTTTTCTCTACTTTGCATAACTGATTAAATGAAGGTGATAATTCCTTCACATCTGCAATGAGAATCCTATCCATTGCTGTTGTTGGGTGGTGTTGGTTTTTTTTTTAAAGTGTCTCTTTCTTCACACTAGTCTTGAAATATTAAAATAGTAACTGAAGCAGAGAGGCGGAGAGGGAGGGAGTGATTCTCTGGACTGGTAGATTCAAAAATCATTTAGGAGGATTTCATGGTTCTAGAATTTGTGCTGCTGAACATTAACTTATTTACATAACATGAAAGTGTCAATAGGAGAGACTAAGAATGCACTTTACCTTCCTCTGAACCTAAATAACCTATAGCTATGTGACTATGGTGTTCCTCCTGAATAGGCAGACAATATGGGTTTCATTACCTTTTGACAGGGAAGGATCTGGACCCCTGTCTCCTATATGTTTTATATCTGATCTACCGCATGAAGGGGCAGTTTTGAAAAAAAAAAAAAAAAAAAAAAAAAAATTTTTACAAAAAAAACTTTTGAAAAAAAAAAAAAAAAAAAAAAAAAAAAATTTTCACAATAAAAGCCAGACTTTTCATTTAGAAAAAAAGCCAGACAGACTGGATCCGACCATCCAATTTCTGATGGCAAATGGTAGTGGATGGCCTAATAAAGACTGTAAGAACAGGGCAAGCATATACCGACATTTCAGCAGAATACTTTCCCATTTTTGAGCAGCCTGTAACTTAGGGACCTCCTGAGCTTCTGATGGCATCTTTGTATTTAATAGTCCCCAGTGGGATGTTTCCTGCCATGAAATTGTCCAACCACTTTTTAAACCCATGTAAATTTGTAGTATCTGTGACATCCTGTGCAATAAGTTTCTCAGCTTAATTATGCGAGGTGTGAGGACATACATCCCACTGCTCATTCAAATCTACCACCAGATAATGCAATCTGATAGCTTGTTCTTATGGGGGGAGAAAGAGAGAGGAGAGAGAAAGAGAATAATCATTCGCTACCACATCTTCCATGGCACCTGGGATTTTGTAGTCTGTCATATGCCCCCTCAGCTGACTTATTCCTAGATTGAAGCCTTACTCTATATAATAATTCTTTATGCACAAATAGATCCATACCAACTCTGTCACCTTTTTCTGAATCTGTCCTGAATCCACTGCCTCTTTCCTGAGGTGGAAGCAAACCAAACTGCACACAGTGTTCAGGTACAGCATGGATTGATATACACATACACCGTGGATTTACAGAACAGCACAGTAATGGTTGCTTTGGAGCCTAGCCCTTTCTCAGTTCCTAAAATTTAGTTCATTTTTGTCCTGAAAGAACGCTGAGCTGAAACTACCATAATCTCAGATCTGACACTGAATGTCAACCATTAGCTCATGGCCCACTACACTGCACATACGTACACTACTTTGTATTTATATTACTGAGTTTTCCCCATTGTTTTGTCACACGGTTACTTAACTTCTCAGAGTCAGCCCTCATCTATGTTACACAGAAAAACTGCATACTGTCAGCAGCCTCTGTCACCTCATTCTTCACACCCTTTCACACGCTTGCTGGTGACTTCCCAAAAGAAGTCTCCTAAAACTGTGACCTACTTTTTAGGCAGGTTTTTATACTGGAGCTATCTTATTCTTCCTCAACAGTTTTGGTTTCCCCTTGGTGCTTTTTTGGCACTTCTTCTTCCTCAACAGTTTTAGAGTTCCATTACTTCTTGTAAGTACTTCTTATGGTACTTTTTGGGGTCTTGTGATCTTGGGGTTTTGTTTTGATATCTAAGTGCTTGTGAGTGTCTGGTGCCAGCAATTTGCTAACATTCATTTTGTCTGTTTATTCCATAGACCTCCTCTTTGGCAACAGATCCTTTATGATTCTTTTGCTACAGTCTTATCTTCTCTTAACAGTCCTTTCACACATTCCTAATCTGTTGGCCCTCTGCATACTCTGGCAGAGTTTCTGTTTCCGTCGTGTCTGTAAGTAGATGTATTCTTTTCTCAATACCTTTCCAAGTTGCTGCTAAAAATCTTTGTAGCCTGACATTATGTTTCTACACAATAAAACCTGCCAGAGGTTAAATTATTTCCTATTTTCCTCTTTTGGACATAACATTAAATTTCTGAAGGTTGCCTTCTTTCTTCTGTTATCCTCCCTTACCCCCTTGTTTGACCATGGCAGCTTTTGATAATCTTTCCATAGCCTTTTTAATAGATGACATTGTCTCCAATACGTGGTCTTTCAGCAGTCGCCGTGCCACCTGCAAAGATTTTGTGCTTTCAGCTGTCCTTTTTAGTTTTCTTTTTTAAGGTGCTTCCTTTTTTTTTTTTTTGAAGCTCCCTTTTTGCCATCAAGCATATGCAAAGTAAATGCTGGCCTCTGTCACCCCTGCAAGAACACATGGAAGGGCCACATGGTCACTGCTAGGGAGCACCTCCATGTCCACAGCACTTGGACTTGCGCACGCTTCAGGCCCAAGGCAAGGCTGACATTTCCTTTCCTGGGCTTCCCTCCATGAATTAGTTGTTTGTGGCAGCGCAGGCAGCAGGGAAGCCTCGCCGTTCCCATCCAGGTCTGAGATTTCAAACTGTGTGGCCTGTTGTTTCACTTACTTTAGCGATGTGAATTAACTCTAAGCTTTCTCTAACACTCATACCAATATGACCTATTTTGTAATACCGTGCTTCAAAGGGTTCAGGAAAGGCAGTGTCTCACTTTACTCTGTCTGGTACTCCAGTATGTGCCCAACAGATCATTTGCTGTGTTTCATTTCAATAGGGGATTGTGTGAGATGCAAAAAAAAAAAAAAGTTAAATTAGAGCTAAGCTTTTTTTTTCCCTCCTCCATTTTCAAGTCTGCAGCCAAGCCAAGAGACAGCTATTCCCCAGCCCTAATTTCACAGAAAAACCACTAAAATTTTTCCTCACTTCAGTGTTTTTCCAGTTGACGGTTATTTATCGCTGTAAGTTAGATTTCAGTATATTTGCATATCTGCATTTAATAGCATAGAATATGTAAATTAAAAGTTAATTACACTGAAATATGAGGGGAAATATAATTATTATCTCAACATTAATAGTGTCAAGGAAACATATTTCAATACTTGAGTTAACTGTGTAGTTATCGAGATCTGCATTAAATTATATGGCTTATGCTATCCATAAGGGGAAACTAGATTATCATTTATTCCTTCTGCCTTTACTATTTCTGAAAATATATAATCCTCTGCCATATCATGATATCTAATTGCTTTTTCTTCTTTTCTCTGTCTTTTTTGGCCCTGAAGGCTTACATCAGAACTTAATACAGCGAGTTATTTTGACTTGAATCTACCTCTGCTGTACTGCAGACACAGCAGCCTTGGCTGGGACTATAACTTTGACAGGCAAATTCCAGTTACTTTAGTCATCAACCGTTCTGAATTACCAAAAGAAAACTATAACAAATTTCTGACATGAAAATACTGCCTCTTGTCACTGTCATGCAATAACTAGAATAAGCAAGTAAGCAAGTGCTCATTTTCTCATTGAGCTGACATATGTCTTCAGTCTTACCCATCCGAGCTTTGATACTTAGTGTGTCACATACCTGGAAGAACTATGAAATTTAAAATGGAAAACTTTTCCAAAGAAAGTTCCAATTCAGTTTAAAATCCTGTGTTGCTCTATACTTGCAGAAATGGCATTGGAGGTTGCAGTCGCCTAATAGGTGAAAGCTGTAGGACAAGGAACCTTTTTTGGTTGAACCTCCTCTCCTTTACTTACAGCTCTAAAGCCTGAAGCAAATCAAAGCTTGAGGTATTGCAAAGCTTGAGATATCACAATTCAAATAAAAACAATGTCGGCAGAAGAGCTTCTCCATTGACTTTTGCCCAGATACATTGAAGTACCTCTGTATTTGCCTAAGTTTGCATATGTAGATAGTATGGTGGATGTCTGCTTTAAAACAATGAACTCTTCTTCAGCCTAATTCAAGGACTTTGCCTCACTTTGGGTGAATACCTGAATTAGTGAAGGGAAAGGAAGGCAGATGCTTATTTTTTAATAACATGGGGATAATCTGTCTGTCTTTCACCGTCTTTTTCAAATCTCCTAATCCCTAATTTCCAAAAGGTGTCTTATTCAACCAGCTACAAACTAAAAATATTTTCATATTACAGGAGAACTTTTTCTCTGTCATACCCATGATGAATGTGATAGCAACAAGTTATAGCTGTATGCACAGGGGTTCCCCAAATATTGTTACTAGTGATAGAGCGGATATGGTGATAACCCTGGCTGGATATTTTTATATCACGTGTCGACTCTAGGAAGACATCTGGAAAGAGGCCACAGTTTTCCTGTTCTCATTATTTTGAAAATACATTTTTAGAGTGATACTCATTGGTGATAAGTGCAGATTTGAATATATAACACCAGTGATTGAATCATTCAGCATTCTTTCTGAAATTATCTTCTTTTTGAAATAAGAAAAATCATATCATCTTTGAACAAAAATTATTGTTTCACTCTGGCATTGTATTTTTTTAATCTTTTAAAGTAGGTAGTGGCTTTTGGGTAGAATCAGCAAGACAAATCCCTTAGAAACCTTTGAAAATGTTGAACTTCAATTACAGTTCCCATGTTGCATTGTAGAGATTTCACCTCTTCCATCAGGCAATTTGGGAACAAAAGTTAGATTTTTAAAAGTTGCTTACTGTTACAATACTTTGCATAAATCCTTTGGGCTGAGAGAAGTGGTAGCTGTTTCCCAAATCTGTTAATGAATTTCACACTAAATACTTTGTAATCTTTAGAAACAAGGGACTTAACCTAAATTGCTTTTCCATCATTTTGAAAATATGGCAGTCTTCCCGATGGTAACATCTACTTTTTTTACTGGTGCTCTAATTCACAACTGTAAAATCTGACTATAATAGCAGTTGTCCTGGTTGAGTTTCCTTCATTCCATACCTCCTTCTAGTAATCATAGTAGCCTATACTGATAAGCAACCAGGCTAATGCACAGATGGTGGTCAGAGAGTAACTTTCAGTTTGGAGTACTCCAATTATACTATTCCCCTGAGACTTCCACTCACAAAACAAGGTCACTTGGGGCCTGCCCAGTGACAGTGACAAACAGTGCTTCTAACTAAAGAAACCCAAAACACTGTTAGTGCTATTTGCATTTTCTCAGGGAGCAGTAAGAAAAATACTTTAGCCTCACACTTTGCTGATTATTATGAAATAAACACATATTTGTAATTAATGAGGACAGGCAATAATAAACATTTGCCCTTAATTTCATTCACATGCACAATGACATAAGATCACATAAAATAGGAATATCGGTGACAGTCTCTCACAGTGAATGGAAACAACCATGCTCAGTGGATAGGCTGCTGGAGAACATCCATTACAATGTGCCACACTCATGTTTCATTAATACATAATCAATGTATAGAATTGCTCCGTTAATCTTAAAGATGAATAACTACTGTCAGGGCTTTGTTACAGATTTATCTCTACCACCAACACTTGTGCGCTGAGAAAATATTAGCAACATGGCATTTGGTCTTGAGTAAGGACAAAAATAATGAAAACTCCAAGTAATTAAAGATACTCAATTTAGACAGTTGATCTTATTTTCCAGGAGCTGGTACTGTATGTTTCACTAATGAGTCACTGCAAGGACCAAACACCAGTGTTAACCTACAAATTTTTAACCTGCAGGAAAAACAATTAATGATACTATGTGATTGTGGGCTTTTAACCAGTTTCTTTAGCTTCTTCCTTTCAGCCAGAAACAAATCTACCCAAACTTCAAGAGGTAAAAAGGTCAAAGGTCAGGAAAGATTCAGCTGTAATTAACTTCTGAATGCATTGCTCTGCAGAGAACTTTGCTTAATGGACATGTTCATATGCTTGGACTTTTTTTTTTTCTCCCCTAGTTCAATTCCTGGTCAGATCAGATTGATGTGCACCTAAAATGATAGCTTTGCAAAACAGTGAAAAGGAAAAGGAAAGTCTTGCAGACTGCATTTGAATTCTTGTGATCGTCTTATCACACACTTGCACGTCTGTTTTAGTCTCTATGAGTGAAGCGACATGTCAAAGTTCAGGATGGGCTGAGCAAGCACCAAAATGGGCTACGTTCAAGTACGTGGAAAGCATGTTCACTTAGATCCCCAAGCTTTCTCTGCTAATGCGCTGGGACTGCAGGGAACTGAAAGCTTCAGGGAACACGTTACCCAGTCTACAAGTCCAGCCTTGCTTTGTAGTGACCAAAAGTTGTCTGCCTCTCATAGATTGTTATCTAATAGCACACATTTTAATGTGGGATGTGTGTCCACATCACACGAATGTGGTGACCATCTTGTTAACTAAGCACTGGGAGGATTTGTGGAATTTGGTCTAAGAAAGTTTTAGTAAGTCGCAAATTACTGACATATTTTATAAAAGAAAATGACCTTTTCATTCTTCCTGCAGACAAAAAGAGCAGAAAAAATAGATTCCAAAGAAATATTATTTCATTCTGTTATGAAAATGATTACTATATTGGGAAGTACATTGGATAGAAACATAACATTAAATCAGTAACCAAAACCCTTTTATTCTTATAAAGCCAAATATGTCTTCTTTCTGTTAACAGTGAATCCTGTAGTTCAATATGTTTTACTTTATCTTTCCTACGACCAGTCTTTCTATGTTTAAATTAAACTGTGCTCTTAATTGTTTTGGGGAGTGTGTCTCATTATCATGAATTTGCTATGATTATTTTGTTAGATCCCATGGGAGAAAAGTGGCATGTAAGTTTAGCAACAACTAGGCTATCCCTGGAAAAAAATATTCAACTTCAGAAGAAATAGCAGTCAAAATTAAATGTATTCTGAGGCAAAATGAGAGGGTTAGTGGAGAATAGAATAGTTCTATACACCAGGTATTTGTGGATCCTAAGACTAATGTACTTAAATTTGCTATTAGGTTTTATTAAGGCAAACAAACTTTCTGCTTGGGTTTATTTCCTAAGTTAATGGCACCTTTGCTGGGGAACTTGTTCTTCATGGAACAAGCTCCTATCTCTATATCTGTCCATTCTATCTATCCAGTGTCTAATTTCTCATTACCTGGCATAAAATTATATTTTCATTTATTGCTAAATGTACCTCATTACCCAGCACTTAAGCCTCATTTCTAATCCATGGATTCCATTAAAACAGTTTACATGTATTAAAGCACATTGATTTGGGATATTTATTTTCTTGTCTGTATTTGGAGGAGACAGAACAGCATAGTGGCAGAGAAACAAGGAGAGAAAAATGGCTTTGAAAAGTTGTGAGTTAAAGATTAGAAAAATTGAGACAGACATTCTGCCTCAAAGAGGATGGGACCTATAGCCTAGGGAAGGAGGATGAGGTTACAGTCTTTAAGCGATGCTATGCAGGAAGATCCACAAGAAAATCTAGGTCAGTCTCTCACTAAAGATTGCAAACTGCTCAGTAGTAGTGGCAATCTATATTTGGTATTTGTGTGAGAGAGAGGCAGGAGAAGATCCTCACTTGACCCCAAGCACAGTACCAGACAAGAGGTGATGGTGGGACAACAGATACGAGCGCAGTTTTAGGGGCTAAATCTCTATTAGGTGCCCCACTTCCAAGTAATCCAGATACGAACTCCTTCTGGCTGGTTTTCCCCTCATTTATTTCCTATTACTGGTAACTACAGGGAGGTCTTTTTTCATATGCATGTTAGTATCTGCAGTTGACTACCATTTTGAATTGCTTAAACATTTATAAAGAAAATTAATTATTTCCAGCACAATCCATGGATTTCCCCTGTTTCTTTTTTATGGCAAGGATCTCTCTCTTTTCCAGAGCATGCAAAATGTGGCTTGTGGGTGTATATTTGCCATTTGCACCCCTCCATGTCTTTGCCTCTTCCACTGCATCACCAATAAACTTCTCCTCTTTGCTTTTAATACCTTTCCTTTACCATTCAGCTTCACCCAATGCTATTAATTTATCAAGCTGTTCATCTCCAGTTGCACTGCCAGATAGTCCCAGTTGCACCAATCTTCAAGTCTTCCCCATTTAACCTCTCAAGAATGAGAGGGAAAAGGTGAACTATAAAGGTTCAGTCCATGAAGAGAAATATGTTCCTCTGCAGTATGTGTCCAAGTGGCAGCCTTTCTACATCAGTAAAGGGAATCTGGAGACACTAGCTTCCTTAGCACAAAGCCAGCCTTTGTCTGTATCCCACTAAGTCCTGTAAAGATGTAAGAAGTTGTCGTCTTAATCCGTTTTGGTAAGCTGAGATAATGACTTTGTTACATGACTTCTTCCATACTTCCATAGCAGTCACTCCTCATCCGCACAGCCCCTTGCTGTCGTGGGACTGCTTTGTTCAGTGGTGCAACCTTGTCTGCTGGTATGGCCCATGCTCTGTAGGACACACTGGCCCTGCAACATATACTTATCTGTACAGTGCACAGCATAGCATAAAGTTTTACTGAGATGCATATTCCACCAAAATGCTATCACAGTGAAGTTGTTGCAGATTAAATGACTTAATAACTTTGCTTAATTAGTTAGACCTCACTACAGGCAGGATGTGTTGATTATTGGCCCATCACTGCTGAAGACAGCTGGAGTGCATATCTGAGGGAGTTTAAAATGAGCCAGCATGGAGCATCATGCTGCTAGATTGCTCCTTGCTTTATCAAAGACAGCTCGAAAGAAAGCTTCATGTGGCATCTCCATGCTGCATCAAGGTCTGGAGCACCAGTATGTGACTGTGTGTGATGAAGTACTACCAGCATTTCTCATTGGATAGATGCAATGGAAGAGGTGGAAAAAACACGGGAATGTGGATTAAGAAGACCTACAAGGGAATATCAAGGCATTAGTATGGTAAAGTGAGAATCAAGAGTTCCGTTTCTGACTGTATATGCTCACTCTTTTACCTCTCTCTGTGCTTCAGTTCCACATCTGTTAGAGAGCATGATGGCTCGCCTCTACTTCTCAGAGCACTGGAAGGCTAAATACCAGTACTCAATACACAAAATACAGTAAGGTCCCACAAATACTATTGGTAAATAGGACATAAAAATTCCTATGGAAAACAGGAGAGAGACAGGTTGGAAAAATACAAAGATTCTGGTTTTGCAAAAACCAGAGAGGGAGGCTGTAATCTTTCTAAGCACCCTGTAGAATTCAAGTTACTTTTACTTAATGAGTAAGATACCAACACTTTACTTGACGAGGATATTTTTTCTCAGAATGACCAGAGACGGAGCACATTGCCTTTCCTAATGAAAATGAGTTGAATGAATGGCCCTGCTGTTTTCACTGTTATTCTTTTTTTTGCGTTTTAACGGTACATTACCAAAATGTGAACTGCCTTGTCTGACTTTCTCCTGTATTAACAGATACCATTAAAAGCATCCAGGTTGCACTGATGAGTGTTCTAATGACCAATGGTAGCATCTAACGGTGTGAACAAGACGGGAAATACCTGATGTTCCTTTAAATGACAGAAGAGTGGTGCATTACAGGTCATGGAAGTAACACAGACTGACATCATAAGGATCCCCTGGAAATATTTATGCCTTCTTCGCATATTATTCTCAAATGCCGTGTTTGTGGATTTGATAAAAGCTAATCATCTTTGCCTAATGTGAAGAGCATTCCAGGACTGTGTGGATTGCCCACTAGGTGTCATACTAGAAGGCCTGTGTTTAATGCACACTTGTGAGTCACCTCACGTTCAGATAAAGGATGTATCATACACCCTCTGCAATACAGGCCACAAATTAAAAAAACTAATAATATTTTTAACAAAATATGGTCACTGGATACATTAGCTCTTAAAACAAAATAAGCGCACTAGTATTCCTGGATGCATTCCCAAGGCATATGTGAGAAGAGTTTCAAAAGCAGTATTTCCAAAGAAATACATTAACTAAAAGGAATTCCAGAACAGAAGATTCCCCAGAGAATCTGATTATGTTTAGGTAGTAATATTTGCGCATTGCATCTTCAAAACATCAAAGTGGGGTTCCTACCATTGGCTATGTTATAGGTAAAAGTTAAAATATAAACAAATTGGCCAAAATTGAAATAAATTACATTAATTATTATTACGTATGAAAAATTACATTATCAAACATCAAACATTATCAAAAATTAGTGAGCAATTCAACAGCTAAGGTGAAAAACACACAGTGAATACATTACTGTACTAAATGTCACTTGTAGTGGTTTAAATACACTGCACAATATTGTAATATCATCCACCAGCAGTGACGAATACATAAAAAAGAAAAATAACATGGGGCTACATTTTTTATGCCTGTGTGTAAACAATCTTTTCTTCTGCAGCTGTAGAAAATTTCAGTGTTTGAATGTAGCCTTTTAACTACCTGAACACGCTCGTGGTGGGCATGCTTAGAGTTTACAATGGCAGCTCAGAATGATGTATAAATCTGCTAACATGGGCAGAGAAGTTTTAAAATCCTAATTCCAACATAACCTAAATCAGCCTGCTTCGTGGGCCTAAATCTAACTTATACCCAAATCTAACTCATTTGGCAGGTCGGCTACCTCCCGAAGCAGTAACCCACCAGTAAACTCAACTGGCTGGCAGGTCTGCAGAGCTTTGGAGATAAATGAAGGCAAAATCTCTCAAGAAAATATTATCATTAAATTAAATTATTTGCTTTACAAATTTAAATTAGAAAGATTTTAACCACTTTCCTTAAGGAATCCTTTTATTTCTGTCTAGATTTAAATGGTAAAATTCCCACTTTTTCTCCAGCAGGAGTTGATTTTCAGTACACTGCAGTCACTTTCCCAAGACTACCATTAAAAAACACATCACACCAACTCCTTCTTGATGATGGCCTATTTGCACAGGTTTCTAAAAAATCAGCTCAGGATTATCTGTCCCAGTTTTAATTAAGTTAATCAGTTGTAATTACAGGTCTAAACACTACCTGTGCACTTGCCAAAAAAAGCCTTACATTTTTTTCTTACTGCCTCATATTGAATACTCCTATGAAGCACTCATACAACACCTGCTTCACATTAAGATCTGCTCAAGACAGGTAACAGTGATACCAATTTTAGTATCATGTGGTAATATCTAATTACTGACAGAACTTCATCATAAAATGGTTATGAAAGTAATAATTTTGTCTCCCTCAGAAAATGTCACTAGAAAGTCCAAATCTGACTAAGAGAAACTGATTTACTTCCATTAGAATTCATTTCAAGTAACTGCCTAGTTTTGTCACTGTAACTTCAAAAAATGCTAATTAATTCTAAATCAAAGTTCATGTAACTACAATAGTTTTCTGCTGGAAAACAAATTACCTGGTGCCCTTGGGGTGAATGAGGCAGAAGATATTTCATATTGCTTTCAACAGCATAAATATTTTACCTTTTAGGCCATGAAAATAATGTGCCAACCGTAAACATTGTTTTTTTCCCTCTCAAATGTTCAGAGACTGTTTTCTTCCTCTTAGCATGAAGACACTAAACAAGTTGACAATCTGCTTGCCAGTCAGTTTAATCTCACTCTCTCAGTGGGTTTGTGGGAAAACTGTGGCATGCCAAGTTATTTTTGGCCAAATGTTACAGTATAAAGAGCCGTCAGGAGCTTTCACTTAGTGAGTGGACTAACTGGCAGCTGTTGTACCTGCAGAATGTGAATTGATGTTGCCATGGAAATAGAATAACTTTTTTTTGTTTGTTTTTGTTCTGTCTTTGCATATTTGGATTTGCGCCAGTACAGAAGTCAGCTTGGGAAGAATCTTCAAGAACTGAATGAAAGACAAGGCGGCCTCTTGGAGAGAGATCAAAAGTTATTTGCATCTATTTCAGATAATAGTCATTTATGAAAAAAACCCTTGAGTTCCTCTTCCTAAATGGGAAGTAGGTGAAAAATAAAAATCCTTATTTCATCCTTGTCAGTTGTTGACCGCCATATATTTTCCATTGCATTTTTCATACTGACCAAACTTCACAAAAATGTGCCTCTTTCAAAAGGTTGTGGGGACAGTTCTGTTTGCTTTCTTTAACACAATCTGAATTATTAAAAAAATACAACAAATGCACACAAGGCTTACAAATTTGTAATAAAGGAATTTGCACTTTTGCATATGACCCAGAGCCACAGAGCTATGCAAAAGACAGACTCTCCAGCTGCATGACAACAGTAGCCCTAGAAGTGAAATTTATGTGCCTTGAGATGACGCAGTTCCAGAGAGACCTCCCCACCCCAGCCTGTCTCCATCTTTAAAAAAAGTCAAGGAGACGTTTCCATCCAGTCATAAAATCATCGTCGTTTTATCTGACAGTATGTTAACCTTGAACTCTTCAAATCGTCTAAGTATGAAGTCACTGAAAGTGTTGCAAATCCTGTTTTCACAGAGGGAGGATTTCAGAAAAGGGAAGTACTATTGACATGGTCAGTAATGTTTCTTTTCTGTACTAGTCTAAAGACTTCAGCAAAATGCAAAGGAGCTTTAAGCCTAAGAATTTACCTCAGTTTGACAAAAAGCCAAGAACTCACCATCTCTGCAGAGTACTACCATGCTCAGTCCAGACAGAAAGACCACAATAAGAAGTTAAAAATGGATGGGTTAAGCACAAGTGGTTACCATATGATTTCTGCACTAAGAGGAATACGGCCCATGCACATTTGTCTGGAGGTGGGGGATGGTGGTGAAAGACAAATTCACAACAGGTTGGGATTTTCATCTAGACAGATTAGAAGCACAAGTCTTACCAGAAGCCAGTAGGGCTTGTGCCCTTTGTATAAGAACTTAAAAACTGATAAGCACTTTCTGGCACAGTGTATAGGATTTGGGATTTTTTTTTTGGTCTGTTTTTTTCTTTTTTTAGTGTAGTTGAGATTCCACTCTTTTTCCTATTGCGGTAATTTTATCTCCCACTCAAATCTCAGAGGGGAGGCAAGATCTTCCAATATACTGGCTGTCAGCTCTTTAACAGCTACAAACTGATCAAGGAAGGAAAATGAGGCTTTTTCTTGTTGCTGAAACATTCTTTAGATTTAGATAAATCTAAACACTCTTGCCCCTCCAGGTCTTCACATTTTCTTCACTTTTCCTCATTTAGTTCCACATCTACTTTAATAAATATTTAACTACATGCACCAGCACTTCCCATTTACTCTCTCTTTAGCTTAAAGATTAATGTAGGTATTTGAAGAAACATCTTAGCTTAAAACCATGGAAAAAATCATTTTGTTCATACATGCATTTAGACACAGCCATGTTTACCTGATCTGCTTAATGGGATAGAAGATTTCACAACTGCCTATTAGCCTAAGAGACGGAAAATATTGAAACAAAGATGAGGAAAGGATATTTCTCTGAGAAAACTTCTTAGGGACTCGTTTATGATTCTGATTGAAATTTTGTCACACTGGAATCAACATGAAAACTGCCATGGTCTCCAGCAGGACAAGAATTTCATTCCTGGTTTGGATATTGCTTTTATTTTTCCCCATAAATGAGCATACCTGCCGAGTTCCATAATTTTCTTTTATATTCCCAGTACAAAGGATGAAACCACAGTCTAATATACAAATGAGGCCTAAATTTTCTATCAGATACATCAAGGACAAAGAAAGCACTGTACATGCATTGACTGTGCACAAACTAAAGCATGACTGCAGCATGCCTAAGCGTTGTTGGTGCGGCTGTAACCCATCTAGCCGGGGCACTGGCACCCACGAAACCCTAGGAGAATGCGCAAACCTATCTGAGACCTGCAATATTTAAGAATGAAGCTGTACATTTAGTCCTTGAGTAACTGAAGTCAGCTTAGGTATACCTCTAATTTAATACAAATTCAGCTTATTTATTGAACTGGAGATGTGTCTGTACGTACAAGCACCATGACTATTCACGGTTTAGGTTTCAAATCTATGCAAGTTATCTGCATATTGTACTAGTTAAAAACAATATTTTTAAACCCACCAGAGTTTTTTTCCTAATCTAATAATGCAAATAAGAGGTTTTGCTTTCTGAAAAGGCTAGGGGGCATATTTGTAACTCACTGCTGGTCAGACCTTCCAGGATCCAGGGCCATTTCAGCATGCTGCGTATAACAAGGAATTACATTTATTACAGCTATGCAATATGCAGATTCTTTCAGGCCTTGACAGGAGCTGTACAATCTCAGATTTTTTTGTTGACAAGGTCACAAAAAACCCCAGATCAGCATAAACGTTTTTGTTTTGGTTCTAGAATTGTGACCTGTAAACTCGAGCTGACATTTACCAACACCCCTTGTTGCCTTCGACAGATTCAGGGCCAAAGTAATCTAATGGTAAATTCATCAGCTTTAGTGGAGTTCCATGGTGATGAACTTGAATCCAACCTCCTGTATTTAATACATTTTTAACATGAAGGACTAGTCAATAGCAAGAAATCTCTAAGAGTAAACTGTATTTCAAATTTCCTACTTGTATTTAATGAGTTCTAGCACTGTATTTTAAAATGGCACTATATTTAGGCTGTGGTATTGCATCCATAAATATAATGTAATGCCAATAAATATTTCTCTGTTGACATGCAATGCAGAATTCTCACTGCAACCATACATCGCACTTTTTGTCAAACTATCAGTCTGTCTGACTACAAGCTAATACATCTGTTTCTGCTTGCATTTTAACCTTAGAAAAGTCTAACTTGGGCTTTGCTTATTTTGCAGGAAATCTCTGGATCTTTCTGAAAATTTTCACAAATAAAATTTTCACTAGAGTATCTATTAGTTATTGATATTTAATATATGCAAATTGAAAATAAACGGTGACTCCAATTATGCATTTTTTTTTCTTTCTTCTCAGTTTAACAACTCCTCATCTTCTCCTGACACCATTTTGTCATTAGTTCTCCTGCAGCCATCAACCATTCTACGTCAAACGCTTCAGCTCCTGTTGTGAAAAGAACAAGAACTATCTTGGATTAGAGCAAACCAGGTTTCAAATCTTCCTCATATATGGCAGAGGAAACAGGGGGAAGGGAAGAATAAAGAACATAAACCTCCATTTTTAGCTCCTTCTTTATGTTTAGAAATAACCGTCACATTTTGACCAGTAACAAATGAAGGTAGGTCTGCAGAAGCAGGTTGTAACCACAAGGAAGAACAGTCACTCCTACAGCTGTGGGCACATGTCTGCACCCACACACTCTGCAACTGCAACTTCACTGTGCACAAGCCTCCCTTGTCAGAAAAGCACAAAGACACAGCAACACAGCAAATGATCTTGTAACTTCAAAAACCCTCCCCAAATTTCACTGATTTTCATACCCTTCATCTAACAATTAATATCAAATAATTCTTTACCCACCCTCATGAGGATAATTCTCCAATCCCATATAGTTTTCCTATTATTGTCTCACTAACAGTAAATGCAGTCCCCGTAAGAAGTCTAGCAAAACAAAAAAAAATTGTGAACCACAGATCCTTGGAAATGAGTCCTTTTTGCTTAAAAAAAAAAAAAGAAAAATTCTCAAAAATTTCAGAAAAATGTGTAAATGCCAATATTTCAGACTAATTTCTTGACTGCTGTTCTTCGAAAAGCATCTTTTCCTTTAGGGAAGTTATGCCATATAATGGTTAAAGGGTATTCTTTTTTTAACTCAGGAAGGCTGCTTCCCAAACCTCCTTGAATGCAATTTTCCAATTGGCTTTCCCACCTAGTAGGGAATATCTAGCACCATTCCACAGGCCTGATTCAAGGCCAGTGAAGTCAATACACACCCACTGTTTCTAACGACCAGAGGCCCCTCTCTTTTGCAAGTCAGAGTACTGTATTGTACACAAAGGTATCCAGATAGGGAGAATTAAAAAGCAATAATTTCCTGCTGAACCAAACTGCGGTCTTTTAAGGGTTTTTTTGTGGCTGTGTACAGGCTTTGTAGAGGAAATGCCAAAAGCAGAGAATCTGATTACAGTGACCTCATTATTGCTATAAAGATCCTTCAGTGGACAGTAAATGTGATGAGCTACTAAATAATTGATTATTTCAAGAATTTAATGCTGAGTGCTTTTCACGCATCAGTACAACATACTATTTTATAGGTGTTGGTGTGTCAGCAAAACTCTGAACTGCTCACCTACAGGTCTCACTGAGCAGAAAAAAAGGAAAGAAGTGGGAGTTGGAGGCAGTTCCCCTGAAAGCTGAAAAGCATGGTTTGCCATCAGCTTCTTCAAAACCAAATTGCAATAAAGTTTTGATTCAGCTCTTTGCACTTAAATGCAAACTTCTAATATCAGTATTGCTGAGGAGGAGATGTTATTTGTTTATGGCAATAAAGCAGCAAATTCTCATATGGTTGGAAGCTTTTAATGGAAATTTTCCCAGCAGGTAGAAATCTTTACTCCACCCACACACAGCATATTGCTCTGCGGCAACAGCTATTGCTCCCGGTCGTGGGCTGGGATAATGCAACATATTTTAAGTTTCTCCTACTCAGATGACCTTGTAGCTTGCCAGGTAAATAAAGATCAAGAGACGTGCCCAAAGTGTTAGGGAACAGGGCAGAAAAATTCCACAGTAGGAAATTAGAGATGGAAATGTTCCATTTAAGTAAGCACTCCTTAGATCTTAGATTCTCAGAGCAGTGCTCAGCTTTGGACTCCCCAGTACAAGAATGATATTGACATACTGGAGTGAGCCCAGTGGAGGTTAAGGGGCTGGAGAACATGGTGCATAAGGAGAAGCTGAAAAAAGTAGGCCCATTCAGCTTGGAGAAGGGAAGGTGAAAGGGAGATCTTACTGCTGTCTGGACCCCTCTGACCAGAGAATACACAGACACTGGGGCTAGATGTTTTTGGAGGTGTGCAGTGATAGGACAATTTTTTTTTGTTTTGCTGTGAGGATGGTTAAATACTGGAACAGAGGCAAAGAGAAGTTGTGGGACCTCTGTCCTCGGAAGTGTTCAAGATTTGACTAGTCATGGCCCTGAGAAACCTGATCTAATTAGACCTTTTCTGAACAGGGTGTTGAATTGGATTAGCTTCCAGAGGAACCCTTCAACATAATTTATGATTCTGTGAGACATGAGAAGGATGGAAAGAGTTGGCATTTCTAACTTAATTTCCAAACTAATATAAAATATTACCCATTTCAAATATATGCACTGTGTCACTGTAAAAAAAAACTCTGATTCAAAGTCCAAGCTGTTATGAACATTAGCATTTCTAATAGGGACTTAAACATAAAACTATCCTGAGGACTTAAAACAAATGAACAGAAATTCAAATAAAATCTGAATAGGAAAATAGGAACCTGCTTGGGTTTTTTTCTCCTATCCTTGGCCATGGTTACTTGTACTAGATCTAAGGAAAATGTTCCCCTCCTCTGGAATAAGCTTCGTTTTTCCTAACATGCCATCATATCTGGACAGCATTTAGGAACACTCTTGACATTCTGAACCATATGCATTCACAAGTGAAAGAGAAACAAATAATAGTGAATAGCTATTAATATCTTTGGAGGTTGTGGTTTATCTACAGACTAGGCAGAAGGCAAATACATTTTGTGTTTCAGTTATTTAGTTGTTCTCAATTTTCCACAATTCTGGCAAGTGATATCCCTTGACTCTGAATAAACTAAATTACAACTAAAGGTTGTAATTTGTACCTATAGCAAAATTCATTGGTTTGGGCTCCCATTAAAACATAATATTTAAAATGAAAATCAGAGCTAAACTGGATGCATGAGGGCACCCATTTAGAGTCTAATAAAAGCATCTTAGAGATCCTGGTGCAAAACTCAACCTTGTTGCAAATTAATTATCAAAGTTTACACGACAGATTTACTGACATGAATCATTTGGCTTTTTAATGCTCCCTCCTGTCTATTTTCTTTGACTCTCCTTCACTTGACATCCTTATTTATTTAATATGACTGGATCATCCAAAATGATAGTTACTCTGACAACCAAAGAAAATTAGAACAGCATGACATCAGCAACAAGAACAGAATGCAGAAACAAAGAGACTAAATGGAAGAACATAAGATTTGGCCCAAGTAACTTTCTCTTCCTCTCTGACTCTCCTCTCTCTCTCTTATTTCTGCATGATAATACATGCCTCCCACATATCCTTTTCATAAATTCTGAAGTAATAGATAACCCCAAGAAGACTGAACAGTTGTGTATATGCAACAAGAAAGCAAGAAAATATTCTGCAGTCTTTTTTTTTTAATCTTTCTGTGTGCTGTGTACATGTCCTTACCAATATGCAAACAAGTACGTAGCAGCAGTGCCACAAGGAAAAAAAAGATGGTCTTCGGATGTTGAAACACAACAGTAGCTTCTCTACAAATAGGAGAAAATATTTTGCAATACAGTTACTTCTGGATTACTATTTACAATTATCCCTTTGTCACTGAAAATAAATGTTTGCTATTCTGTACTTAAACCAAAATACAGATATCTATGGTCAATAGAAGTTAGTGGCAAAAGCCACTCAACCTGTATTGAGTGTTCTGTAATCTGGGGGCAAACAGAGCAATACCTGTGACTGCTCCTCCATGGGAGCAAGGTGTCAGCAGGTCAGATAGAGACCCCATCATTAGTTTAACTGATACTCCTCTCTGCTTCCATCCCAGCGATGTGGAAGCAAAGGGAAAAACAGCTGACCTGGATAGAGAGGTGTGAAGAACACAAGGACTCATAGCAGGTGGATCATGTAAAAGGCACAAGCAAAAAGAAAAAGGACAAAATGCAGCAAAACCAGAAAAGAAACCTAGGTGGAAAAAGTTTATAAGTGGTGCAAAAAGGTCTTCCCCTGAACTTGAATGTATCTTGGGATTCCTCTCTGAAATCATGGGTACACAGAATTTTCTTAATGCCCAGCTAGTTGCTGAAGCCCTGTAAAGAAAAATATCCTTTTGCTGCCACCTTTTCCCGCGTAAGTCATTCGAGGACAATGTTCTTGTGCAACTAGGTGTCCAAAACCCAACTGGTAACTCATATGGGACCTAAAGTGGTACATATGATAAAGATATTATTTAAGCATTCTTTTCTGTGTGGAAAAATGCACTTTAAAATGTATATTGACATTTTATTTGGGTTACAAAAGCAAGCAGGCAACCAAAAGTTGGACAACGCTAGAGGTGAAACAGCTGGTGTGATCTCGTTCTTTCCCTTTTCCTCACCTCCTAAAGTTCTTCATCACCGTTAAATGCTGCTACACTTACATTTAAGCAATCTCCTTTTTGTTGCACAGCAGCAGG
>NW_009216362.1:153375-164638 GCF_000690835.1 Fulmarus glacialis
GCAAGACTGCAAACAGATATGACTGGATCTAGGAAGCATTAGCTGAAAATCAATAGGGCATATATTATCTCTTGGAAGGATGGTTGCCAAAGTTGTAGGAAGGCCAGACATAACCAAAAAGCAAAAGCCGGGGCAATCTATAGCAAACTTGGGGCGATGCCTTATTATGACCATATCAGTGGTTTTCTCTGACACCTCTAACAAGTTGCAGGGAAACACCTGAGAGCGTTGGCTGCAGGGTGTATCATTGCAAAGGCTTAGTGTGGTTGAGGCATGTTCAGTACAAACAGAAGGTTCTCATTTTCTCTTAACAGCAAGGATTTAACAAGCTCTGTGGAGTATAACATCTACCGCAAATGGCAAGTTTTACAGATTACAGCTCAGCCAATTTTGAACAGCCTTTCATTAAGACATCAGAAAGATCATCTCTGATTTTGGGATTATCTCCTTGCCCTGCTACAAACACGAAGACCTCCCAAATATTCAAAACACACTTAGATCTTTGTATACATGACAGAAGTTAGGTCACTTTCCCAGAGACTGTATACGCAGGTAACTGAATTGCACACTTGGTGGGATTTCCAGGAAGTCACTGGGCATCACATTTCACAGAGCAATGAAAGCTCTTCAGTACTCAGTAATATTCATGTATTTCCCTCCATCACCCCCTATTTTGTGTAGCTATTATTGGCATAGCTCATTTGGAAGAAGCTTGTCTGTGGGTCCCGAGAATATATGCCTCATTTAAATGCGAAAAAGGACATGTTTTATGTTTTCTTTCTTTAATGTTAATTGCACTGGTTGATATGACAGTGGTCTTCATGCTTTGTACTTTCTTTTATTACCTCCTATAAGCAGTGGAACTCCATTTAAAAAATCCCTGAGATAAGACCACGGTAACATTGTAGAGAAAAAAATCTGCAAATAATAGCCTGGCTCTGGGGAAAAGCTGGTAGTAGTTTTTTATTTCAGTGCAACTACTTTTTTAATCTAGTTCAGTCATTCCTGATAGTAATGATTATTTTGCTATATTCCATCTCTTGTCAATGTGAAACATAAAATAGGTTGACTCTCATCTTTATGCAGAAATATGCAGATAAACCCAATAACTTCATTACTATTAAGAACAATATTAGGTATTATCAGTAAGACGAAATAATTGACAAACTTTGAAAAGTAAGATATTTTTCTTCAGAAACATATTTTTCCCTCTTATTTTATATATGAACTTATGCATACGCATACTGTATATGTCCAGAACTCTTTTATTTGTAAGGTTCACTGAAAACTCAGTGATTTCTGGCAAAGATGCAGAAAATCAGGAATTGATATACACACTTACCTGAGATTACATACAACATTTTGCTGTTGCAAAGAATCTTTAATGTTCTTAAAAGACTTTTTGTATTCCTCTCTTTCCATGCTCTTTATTATTTAAATTTGTTGTTTAAATGCTCTACGTTTTTTAGCATTTCATTTTGTCTTGTGTCGAGGTGATTCCAAGAAGATCCTGAAATTCTTATTTCCATCCTTTTAAATATGTACAATTTAGTCAATCTTTTTGAAGACCAAGAGGTATCTATGTTTTCCAGTTGACCGTATAAGCAAATGCTCTGAATGTCAAATACTTTGAATGAGGCAGAACAACACTTCTGAAAAAGAAGCTCTGTAAACTTAACCAGAAAATTCCTTATCTCTCTCAAAAAATAGCTGAAAACTAATCAGATTACTGCCGTACTCCAACAGCCCTTTGGAACGCTGAAGACCTTTTTGCCCATTAATGTCTATTCTACATTGCTGCTACAGGTACTGAAATGCCATTACCATGTAATGTGTAGAAATGCCAGGAATCAAATTATATCTAAAATTGCAACAATTTTAGGGACAAGATCAAAGGTTCATCTCAAGCTCAGGTGGTCCACGACGCTACTGTGATTAAAGTATAACAATATTTGGGGTCATTCATACATAAAAAGGAATTTTTTCAAACTGGGCTTAAAATAAGCATGAAATAAAAGTATCTCCCAATGGTAATGACAAGTTGGCAGATATGTAAATGTCATTAATGCAAACAGATAAAATTCCATCAACCCACAAAGAAAGTTGAAAAAAAAGCATATATAGTCTAATTCCTGCAATATTCTCCTGGGACCAAATGGCTTTATGGGTTTAGTATAGCAGGGTTTAAAAAAAGACAGGAAGTCAGAAGTGATGGAAGAATACATTTGCTCTATATAAAAAAAAAAAACACAAACCCAAAAAAAACCAAAACACAAAACAAAACAAAAATCAACCAAGCAGAAACTATAAATAAAAATGCTGATGTCTGATATTTGGAAGTGGAAGAGCTCTCTTTACTTCCTAAAGTTTCAAGGTTTTCTTCCTTTACTGCCTTTTCACCAAGCAGGAACATTTGGCTTTAAAGAGCAGAATTAGGAAGTGAAAAGACATTCAAATACTTGTCCTTTTTGTTTCTTCGACTTTTCCTGACTGGATATCTTAATTCTGACTGCAGAGAATTGCCCTAAAAAAGAATTATTTGCTATATAAAAGGTATTACAAATCAAAGAGTAACGACTTTTAGAACCAAATTTTCAAACACAGGCATCTACACTGGGCATATAAAATGTTTCTGCACCTTGATTTGGTAGGAACACTTTAGATACCTGTTTGAAAATATGATCCTGACTAAAAGGAAGATGAAAAGCTGGCTCTACAATCTGTCAGAAGAGGACTTTTTAGTTACCACACCCCTGAGAAGCTCCAATGCAGGACTGCTGCTCTAAAAGCTAATGGCCCAAAGCCTATTCAACTCAATGGGAGACTTTTCAACGGCTCCATTAGATTATTGGATTGGGTTCAAAAAACTTAATTTAAAGGTCTTTCATGACAGAATTTCACTCTAGCGACAGCATTATCCCAAATTCTGCTCTTCCCAAAAGCAACAACCCAGTATTCATTGAAGCATCTGAGTTGATGTTAACTGCTATGGATTTCAACTCCAGAATATAGGGATTGTCCCACCTGGTAAATGCTGATTATTATGTTATTCTCATTCCCAAAGAAAAACTCTATATAAAGAAAGACAAACCAGTTCTTTTTACACTGATTATTGAGTCACAGTAATTACATTTCATATGGGAAATATTTTATATCTAATTCAGTATGTGAACTATTATGTACACCATGCCAATTATTAGTTAGCATGTGCATCAGTTAGCATGTGCTCCTGATGCACCACACTGTTAATATAGACATACATAAAATGAAAAACATGAAATTAACAAAAAGTAACCCACTTCTGACAGTAAGCAAAACACAGAATTTCCCGCTCATCAGAAATTATCACATTTCAGCATCTGTTAATGTTGTATAGGGGCTAAAAGCTGACACGTCAATGTTCTTCATTGAACAGGTATTCATGGAAAAAGGGCTCCACATTCTGAAATATGTCACTTTAAGGTCCCAATCAAAATGAAACATTTCAGCATTCCCAAAGTTTTTTTTTTTTTTTTTGGAATGACACTAAACTTTTGTTTTCTGTCTGTTCAAAAATAAGCATAGGTATTATGGAAGCTGAAGTTTGGATCATCATTCTCACCTACAGAAAAACTCCCTGAAGATTTGCACTTCCCAGGGGTAATGTAGCTACCCTTCTAGCAGGGCCCACATGTTGCCTTGTGGGAACTGAAATTTGAGAGCTGAATGGCATTATTATTTCCTGTGCAGAGCTTTCTAACCCAGCTGTATCTGCTGTAATCCAAACAGCTGACCAAAGTAAATCTTTTCTGTCTTCTGAGAAATATGTTTCTCAAACAAGCCTGGCCTATGGGGAAGCATCCAAGCTGTAACTCCAATAAGGCAGTGCAGAACTAGGGAACTGTGTTTTGCTTAACCACTTTGAAACAGAATATTTCTGGGAAAACAATAGAATTTAACTGAAAATTATTTCAGTGGAACTGGCCTCAAAAGTCAAATCTGCACAGAGAATTGGGCGGGGGGGGGAGAGGGAAATCCTGAGATTTGCTGACATGCTATATCCATGGTTTAGTCCAACAGTTACGACCATAATCATACCTCTAGGCTGTGGCAGAGCATGCTGTGCAGCTGAGAAATGCAAAAAAAAGAGAGAAAGCTAATCTTTATATTTCCTTTCCTTGGGTCAGTTTGCCAGTGTAAGTTAGATCATTCTTTGATGACAGATGGCTATAACCCCTGGAGGGCCAAGAACCCTAGCCAAAAGTTCACAAAAGTCCACATGAGGGTTTGCACTTGACATCGCATGCTTTTGGTTTGGGCAGCTAAACCCCAGAGAGAGACAGAAGGTGAAAGAGTTTGAAAGTATCTTAAAAGAGTTCCAGCTTGCAGAACTGCCTTCTCTAGTAGAGACTGCCTCCCAAAATCCCGTCTTAAGCTCTACCAATTTAGAAGAATTAGAGGAAACAATGGAAGAAGGAAGATGGCCAAAGGAGAATGCATTTATTTCTGCAGACTACTGATTTCCACCCTGCAACCAAGTCTAGACCTACACATCAACTGAATCTAAAATATGTCTGTCTGGTATCTTACCAGGAGATGCTCTTTCCATTTCATTGTGTTCTACATCCTGTTCAACTTAGTTCTAGCAGTTTACAATATAAATGATTAAAAGTAGGAAAAATTAATGGTTTGGGGTAGCAGAGGTAGATCGCCTACATTTGGGACACACCTATCATGAAACAGAAACAGAAAGAAGTCTGCGAGTAGGATTCATGTTAAATACCTAGTCAGTTTATTGTTTCTGAAGGCTGTAGTAATTTTATTGCTACTGTTTCTAAAAATTTTTATCCAGTGGCAGTACTTGTAATCTAACACTGGCACAGTCACATCTGCCGATGCTGCCCGGCCAAAATCAACATCCACACAGAAATACTCCTCTAAGGAAAACAGTTACTGTGATATATGGCAAAAATACCACTGCAGATAGGCAAGTAGGAAATACCTACAGTAATGATTTGGATCAACTATTTCTCATGAGTCTCTTGCAACTGTATACCAACCATACTATACAGGCCAATAATTAGATGGTGCTGTGAGGAATTGTCTTAAAAACTTTAAAAGAAGAAAATACATCATTTCATTATTTTAAAAGATATGTATATAAAAAGCAGTAGCTCAACAGAATATTCAGTGTAAACCTAATAAACATCTCCTGATGTTGAACACTCAGTGCAACACTGATATAATTCTCATTTGCTTTTTAATATCATACAGTCACGTAAACACAGCATGTTCTCAGCCAAGTATAGAAGTATGTTGAGAATAAAAGTACATCTGATTTCTTAATAAATTAGAAGAATAAGGAACTCCTTTAGGAAAAAAAAAATCAACAGAAAAAAGACCTTGCAGTCACTCTTAGATGTCAAATACCATTAAATACAACTTTGTCTGTTGCTAGAGAAGATAAAAGCTGTATTTAAAAGCCTTGCCAAAAATGTCCTTTTCAGTACTAATTAGCATCAATGGTCAAAGCCGCTAGAGCAAAAGAAGAACAGAGGGAGGGGAGGACAAGAGAAATAAGTACCATCACTGACACTAACAGGATTTTTTTAAGCTTTGTCTCATGATACATTAAAGGATATTTTTCTTTTAATATGTCTGAAGTTTACAAGCAGTATGAGCAGATGCCCTTCTCAATCTGCTCTAAAATAAGTCTAATAGAGCACAAAGAAAAGCCACAGCAGAAACTGCCACTTCCTAGAGTTTCCCCAGACAAGAAATTAGCAGTTCTATAGCAGAAAATGAAGCAGAAACCTCCTTGTCATGTTTGAGAGCACTTTTGGTTCCTACTTCAGGACTGTTCAGCCCACACCCCAGATCACAGGGAAAAGATTAAAGTACAGTTAAAGAACCTTGCAAAGAGAATGAGTCCACACAACTGTGTGGCTTTTGTCTTCATGCTTTTTACAGTCACATGAGTTTTATAGCTTCACAAAATGGGGAATCTTACTGTTGCAGCAATCGCATTCATTGGGAATTGCAATGGACATATTTTTGTTTGCTTTCTTTTTCCAGCTTTGACTGTGCAAAACAGACCCTTGTTAACCAGTGAAAGCATTAGAGGTCAAGAGATGCAGGTGTTTCTCATGTTTCAGAGTGGAAAGCAGGTTATCAGGTCTGTTCTACTACTACGTTGCCAAAACCAACTTGATCTTATCTTTTGGAAGTGCTGGTGGCCAGCCTGTGCACTTGTATTCCTTTTCCCTGCTACCTCCAAAGCACCCGGCACAGCTTAAAATCCAAAATACCAAACCAAAAAAACCCCAAATCTTTTCACTTGCATCATCACCCACTTTTCATTTTCATTCCTTTCCACAGTTTAGTTTCTTCAAAAAATACAGTGCCTGCTAACTTCTCATTCACACAGACTTAAGTCTGGAGCAATTGTGGAAGTCATGAAGTTATATGGGTATAATAAGACACGAGAATTCCTATATTTCATAATTACTGCTAACTCAAAATATGGGTCAGAGCCTAAAAACTGATTAGCCCCTTGAGCTTTTCATGTCTCTTCTTGTCATGAGTGACATGACAGGAGAAGAAGAATAAACAAGCCTTCCCCCTCACACTCAGCATACAGGCAGCCTGGGGCACTGAAACCCTCTATGCATAGGCTAGAAACAGCATTGGCATGATAGCTACACCAGCTTTCCAAATCTAACCTGTCATTATGCTTTAGTCCTTTTTATGAGGGGATCCTCTTTCACATTCTTTTCAGACTGACTTCGTGACCCTAATTCTCTGAATTGGTGCTAAATGCTTGGACCAATCTTCCCAAAGATGAAAGCCTAGTTTGTCCTCAGCATCCTGCCGGTGTTTGGATTTATTACTGGAGCAATCATCAAGAGTACAAGCCATATAGTGGATTTGTGATATAGGCATCCTGTCATTATGGACAGGATCTCTCTGTGATCATTTAGACTGCTTACCTAGTACTGAACAGATGGAAATGGTTTTACTCCCTATCAGTCTTGTATGAGAATCAATGAGTTAATGATGAATGTTCAGATGTCATTGTTCAACTACCGGGTCACACTGTGTTTGGTATTTCAGCTGCATGGATGTTCACGCAAATAAAAAAGTGGTTTTTCTTGTATTCTGAAACAGGGTGTTCCGAAGGTCCAAGGGACTGTTTTTAGGAAATGACCTTCAGTGTATGCAGTGCAATAAAGCCAGTCTCCTTCCATGTAACAGAAACTAGAAGTGACCAACTTCAGCATTTCCACAGCAGACAAACACAGTGAGGCACAGCATGTGAACAGGCACAAGTTTGCTAGGATGCATCCAAAATAATTTGGGGTCTAGACTGAGTCATCTACCAAGCTACCATTTGGACAGCTCAGGTCTATATTAAAATATGTACAATAGCTGACAGATAGGGTACATTTTACAACAATGGCAACAATCCTGAGTAAATAATTCCATGGCTTCACAGCCTAATTTCTAGAATAACCACCACGATATCTTTTGTGAAGAGAAGACTTCAGAGAGCCTTGCATTTTACCACATCTGTACATTCATTCAAAGAAAACCAAAATAACCTGAAAGTGAAAACATCCTACATTTTTTTCAGTTCTGAACTACAGGTAGAACACTTATCTAGGATATTGAAATGTTACATTAAAATATATTTCTGAAGAGTTTGATGTGTGCTTACATGCACATACTACACATATGAATTAAATCTTCCAGTCAATACCAGATATGAAAATCAAAATTCTAAGGAAGAAAATTAGGGTTGTTTTGTTAAGAGAGAAAAAGCGATTTTTACCTCAAAACAAAAAATTGCCATTTGAACAAAAGTTTATGGCATCCTTTATTTCATTTATTTTAGGTAATTGAGCTCTGCAACTGGTACGACAGGAAATTATATTATTGCTTGATGTTCATTTTCTCTTAATTATTAATATCATTCCATTGGACACCCCCTCCTTGGCCCAGGAGGCATAGCTACAAGGAATTCAAACTGCTGTTAAGCAAAGTGAATGCCCCACCCAGATCTCCATGGAAATCAAGCTGGCTTATACTCCTCTATGGGAACTAGAGCCTCAAATTACTGAAGGTGAGTCTGTATAAGCAAGTCCAACCTACATGGGATGATGAGGAGATGAAGGTCAGCAAAGAATATCCAGTTCTTTCTCTGTAAACGTGTTTTGCTTCACATCTAAAGTTGTGACTGGGAAGGGCTTGATGCAACACAAGAGGAAGAAACAGGAAGGCAACACGAGATTTTTCTTTCCAGCATGTTTCATGCAGTCTCAGAAATGCTTTTTGACAGCACCTCATGTGTTGAAGAGGAATTCTTCAATGTGCAATCAGCAAGGGGGTCTCTGTAGATGCAGGTTGGCATATGGTATCTCAAATTTCTCAGTGACAAGTGGCATGTTAGCAGAGCAACAGAGTAGCAGGGAAAAAGACATTTTGCTAATCACTCCCTGTTGCCCACACCCTCAGGCAGAATCATATTGCTTTATGCAGATGAGCTCATAACAGTTTCTTCAATTTAGCTTTTATATAAAAAAGTGCCAGCTCCTAACGCTATGTCAACAGGCACCCGAGGGCCTTCCACTTTACATTGCAAGTGTATTACTATTTAAAGATGAGCTTTTAGCTTAACATCATTGCTTGCCTTCAGAGTTTAATTACCGCCCTCCCCATGAGGCCCAATGAGCCATCCACTCCTCCCACGGGAGTTCTGCCTGGCAATGATCTTTAACTAAATAAGTAAATGCCAAATAAGCACTTCTTAAAGATGCAGTGTCTTGTTTTCTGCCTGGCTTTGAATCCTGCAGAAGCCAGGCTCTGATTAGCATCTCACTGGCAGCAAGCCATGTTGAATTTAGAGAGCTCAGTTATAAATCTCATCTCTGATATAAACTAGAAGGGGGATTTACAAAATGGAAAACTTTTTTCCTTTGCTGTTTCTTGTGCTCAATTATCCTACATCATTACCTATAGGCAGACATAAATCACTGTAACAAGAGCCTCTTGTACCCAGTTACCCCATCTGTAAGGGTCTTACACAGCTACAGCACTCTCGACAGCCTGCATTTGCTACAGTACTCCTCCAAGTTACCTTCCCATATTTCTTTCCACCACCTCTGTCTGTAATAGAATAGTAGCATTACAAAACAATTAATCCCCTTGAAATAAATATCCAAGACTTGAAATGGTCGACATAGATGCACTTAATTCTGTAACAAGTCAAGCTACTGGGCAAGACACAGAGGCTGACAGACTCAACAGTGTCCATAGAAACAGGAATTTAAACAGACTTTTCTTTTACAGCAGGAAATAACAAAAATTGGCACAACCAGATATTATTTCTGAGAGATGGCAGTATTACAAAGCAGCTACAGACAGAAAAGATGATCCTAGTTCTTGGAATCTTATACCCAAATACACAGTGGCACCCACCACACAAAAAAAGCCAGCAAGAAATGAGTAAAAAATAATCTAGGACCCAACAGGCATCCTTGCAACTGCCAGTCACTCAGCAAACCAAGAAAGGGAGGAAGTACAGCACTGCAAACCAGCAAAGAGCTGTTGCAAACACTGTGAAGGAAACAAGATGTATACCCTCCTTGCACCATCCACACTTCAAAGCAGCATACACAGCTGTGAGTGAGCTGGAAAGGAAAGGACCAGGTGATATGCTTCACCTGATGTCTCTGCTAACAGGAAAATAACCCACTTTTGGCATATCCTACCGGAGTAGTAATCACGACACTTCATTATTTCAAAAGGCCTAGACATTGGCTGTGGTTTCTACGGTACCGTTCAGCACATGTTGCAAATGATATTGTGAATGTCTCTCTGGGATTTGTGCCTGGCTTCAGGAACAAAATTCAGGCTCTACCATCAGAGTGGCTTAGAGAAGAGTGGGTCTGAACTTCAAAGGAAACTTTTCAGCATATAATTATGTGAATATAATGAGGTTTTTTGTGATAGTTGCAAGAAAGCACTTTCTTCCACTGTGTTACAGAGTATAAAATCTCTAATCACAATGTTCTGAACTAAGTAAAAGTACTTCCATTTAACATAGAGAGGGGAAAATCCTGTTTTGTTTGTGCATCAGGTTGGAAAAACACACGTTTCCAAGCAAACAGAGTTCACAACAGATTCACCGTCTTCAGAAGAAAGAGAAAGCTACAGTTTCTTGCAGGTTCCCTCTGAATTATGGATGTGCGGTTATTATGGTAGCAGGCCTCTGGCAATATTTTGCTATAATGTTAATTTTCCTTTTTTCGATTTTCCATTATTTGTATTTATAAGGAAAGATATCAAGCATCAAAAATCAGGAATGTCCTTAAAATAGTTACTGGTTCTCTGAAGGTCTGTACTGTAGTTGAATGAAACCGGTTCTTCCTCATCTTAAGCTTTTATTTTTATATTGTATTCCTCACCAGAGCATCTGAGTGTTTTACTAACATGACCATTCCTTCCTTTTAAAACACTAACTAAAATGAAAACTAAGCATGCATTTCTTCACCTGTCAACTCCCATGCATGTTGCAGGGTTTGTTTAGTTACTGTGGCAAAACAAAGCCAGGCAAGGGATTTGCTTTTTTTCTTTTTCCTTAGACTAAATCATTCATGATAATTTCAGTGGAAGGACATGGCTACCTCTTTCTGTATGCAGTTTTAACTCTGAATCACCATTTTGAAACAACATAAATGTACAGAAATTATGTCCAAACACAGGCTCTGCCCATTCCTTTGAGAAGATTCTTCACTGGCTCGACCAGATTTGGAGAATGGCATCATAACAGGTGCTCTGCTGCCAGTACACGTCTTTGAACAAGACAGCTAATACTGACAAAGATATCCAGGTACGCGGATCCTGGACACAGATCAGCCATTGCTTCTCTCCTCCATGACATGCAGCTTTTGAATACTGAATAAAAATAAAATTTAAAGATGTTCCTCCTGAGCTGGGTGTCCTTTCAGGCTTTTTGATTGTATTACCAAAGGGTCTAATTTGCACGAGCGTGATCTCTGTTGGCCTGCCCATGGCTAAACAGCGTGGCACCTCCACTTTATGCCTGTGTTCTCACCACTGCAAGGGAGCAAGGTGAGAGTGAAAGGCTTGAAAAACACTTGAAGTGAGGAGTAAATAGATGCTCAGGATCTGCTTGTGGGAACAGAAGTGAGAGAGATCACTACTGCAATGATTCTGAAGGGAAAGGTGACTTTCCTCCCTTTGCGTGCGTTTGTCCCTGGAG
>NW_009216362.1:164657-181164 GCF_000690835.1 Fulmarus glacialis
GCTAGCAGAAATTCCCAAAACAGCATGGAAACCAGCAAGAGACCTTGAACCAGCCAACCTAGAAGGACAGCAAAGCAGAGAAAAACTGCCGCAATGGATGACTGCTGCTGCAGAGCAGCAGTGAAAGCTTCCATATTTTCTGGACTTTAAGCACCTGTCAGTGTGGAGAGCTGCCAGGAGAGGGCAGGGAGCAGGGATCCTCCATCACAGCTTGTTCAAAATGGTCTTGGCAGCGTTGCTGTTTATCTGCGGACTATCCTCTGCTGACTCCTTCCCTAAGCAACTTCTTGCTCCTCTCATCCAGAAGCAGTCAAAGGGCTAATTGGGTCTCACATGTTATTAAATCACTGATTTTAAAGAATTTAGAACAGCACCAACAAAATTCCTCGTATTTCAATGCTGCAAGTTAAAAAAAACCTGAGCAAATTCACATCAAATATTCCCTTAAATTTTGATATTCAAGCATTAAAGAATCAGATCTTCAGTGGATATGAAATAACATTGCTCTCTTTAGCTAAAAACGCCTCACAAATTTGCTCCATTAGAGCAGACGGCCTTTAAACCTCTACCAAAGGGCAAGCATATACTTCACCAAAAGAATGTTTTGAACATAAGAACTAATTCAGCATCAGCTTCCACCATCTGAGGTATTTTATACCTCCCCACATGGTACCCATCAGTCCCAAGCAAGCTGCATTGAACATGTATGCAATGTGTATGTAATGTCTTACTAATATAGGAGCATTGGTGTGGTTCTTGCTGACACAAAAGCTCTCATCTTGCCCAAAGCTACATAGGGCGTAGGGGTCAACACAGAAACAGTGACTGACACTGTACGGCTGCTGTAAAATATAGCCCCATCAGTCAGGAATCACACAGAGGTGATTACTCACATATCTTTTAAAACGATCTGGCATGATATTCTCCCTCGGTTTATACAGTTATTTCATCAGAGATGGAAGCTACCTATATTAAATTGGCAACTCTGGGATCATTTTCTGTTAGGAAAAAGTTGCCATATTCCACTACTTTAATGTTCTTCTAGTAACAGTTCAACTAGCAGCTGAAAATTTAAATATTCACAGAGCATGGTAAGGACCAACATGGATAAAAATATAGGAAGGTGGTTGCTTGGACACTCATTTATTCCATTCCTCCCCCCTGCTAACTTTAGACACATAACATTGGAAATCACTGCCTTCAAGCATCACCGAAAAGCCAAGGTACATCCAAACTTCAGGACATGTCTTAGGTGGGTGATTTCCTTGTTGAAAATGCTGTTTTCCCTCTGTCAGCTCAGCTCCTGATAAAGACCAAGAGTATTGGTTGAAAGCGGGTGCAGGGGGACAGAACTGTCTACAGTTAGAGGAGCAAATAGTTAGGGAGTGGATTCCTTTTAACAGCTTAAAATTACTATCTTATAGACTCATGGCAAAGGTGATACTTGAAACCTATCAGGAGTTCCCGTCCTGCTTTGAAATAGTTAAAAATATTACACAGCCTTAAGACTTACACATTTGCTCCTGTTTGTGTTTTAAGAAGAGGAAGACAGAATTTCCTAAAAAGATGCTGGTGAGTAAATCATTCTGGGAGTCTTCAGCTATTTTCTCCATATTAAATAACTTGTCTTCATATCTTGTCTTCAGTGGTGTTCCAACTGTAAAATCAAACCTCCCCTGTGTCAGAAGACCCTTCCTGCATGGTTAAGCGAAAGCAGCAAGTTATGCCACAAGTAGCACAAACTGAAGAGCTGGATGCTGTTATACAGCCTTCTTACAGATTTACTCCGTCACTAAATATGATAATGGTATTATTTTATATACATACTGTAACCACTGAAATACGTCAGCTATCTGTAAACGAGCATTAAAGATCAGATAAAAACAAATTTCTTATGTTTCAGACATGGATTACTGTAAAAATCCAACCCGGAAATTGAAGCAATCCTAAGCATCTTTTTTTAATCAGCATTACAGCTCCAAACCATCTGTACTTAATTGTAAGACAACAAATTGTCTAAAAACCAGCGAGGATTAAGCAGACAAAGCTTCTTATGGACAGTTTATATTAGAGAAATTTAAAGACTGCTAAGATCACAGCACTTCTTGCATACTTGTTTTATTTCAGTCAAGTCCCTATGTTTATCTTCTTCTAAAATGGAAATACATACAGCATGTTGATCGTTGCCACAGCATCAGTAAGAGGTTTATCAGGGTCTTAAACTTTGATGAGAAATCCACTGCTAGCTTAAGAGCTTGCTGACATTTACTCCTAAAGTTCATGCCGGGCAAGAAGAACAACTGCTGACCTCCAGTGCTCCACTGACTCCTAGAACTGGAGAAACTGGGCCAGTAGAGTAATACGGGAGGCATACCATGCTTCACCTATAGCAAAGCAAATAATTTCACTTACGCAGAATGAGGAACAGAGATTTGATTACAGCTGGGTGGAAGGGGAGAAATGGAGACGACAGTCACTAAATGGGTCACCCAAGCACAGACTCTTTGGAGTGAATGACATTATGTGAATCTCCTCCTGATGAATACCTGCAATATACTGAGCAGCTCCAAAATTTTTTCAAGTGTCATGCCCATTCAGCTATGCTTGCATTCTTTTTAGTTTAGTCTATTTGCTAGCCATGATTTGTTTCCATCACTGGATAGAAAGTAATATTACGCAACTAAATAACAATTCATGAAGTGAATAACTAACATCTACCAAAGTCAGCAGTTTGCCTACATGCCAACTACAGTACTCTTCATTAAAACATCACTTGGTATATCTTCCAAAGAAATCTGTATCTGCAGAAGAGAAAAACCTGCACATCTGCCAACAGCAACTTCCTTTTGGGGCTTTTTCTTCATGTCTTCAAGCTTTTTTTTAAATTCTTTTACTCTCTTAGATCTCTATTTTTTCTCTTTACAAGCTATACCCCTTCCTTTTTCAGATCCAGCTATCCCAGCTGACCACAGTACTCATCACCCTTGCTGCTGCTTACCTTCTCCCCATCCATTCTTTAATATTCTATGTAATGGTTTTCATAAAAAGGAAATTCTGTAAAACTGAGAAAGAGAGCAGAAAATGCACTGCAACAATCAAGACCTTTACAGAATCTTCCAAAGTTGTTTCAAAGAGAACATTATTTTGGAGAAAGAAAAAAAATCCCTAGAAAAAAGGAAATTCAGGCATTCTATAAAACACATCAAAAACTCAGAAAAAGCTTGTGGCATGCCTCCTGGGATCTCCTATGCAGTAAATGAAATTAATTTGCTTTAAAAATAACTGGTAAAATATTTAAAGATGAGTGAGATGTAACATCTAAGTAATCTACTACTTAGAATAAACATGCACATTTTTTAATATAGTAGTAAATAACTGTGTGCCTTGCATACAGACTACTCTAAATGGTTTTCCAATCTTACAAAAGCTGTATAATATTGGCTGAGTCCAGATGAAAAGTTTGTCTTCAATATAATTTCTGTTATGTGTTAATTTGTTACTTTTAACACAAAAATGTCAAATACCATCTAGGAGAGACAGTAAGCAACACCATTTCTACATTTTCTCAGTTAAAAGCTATGTTTAAGATTAGTTTGAGATTCATGCAAATGGTAGACGACGTCCCTTTTTTTTTTTAAACAAGCTTTTAAACAAAAGGCTTTTTCCCCCTTCTCAAAGACCTTCATTACCAGCTGTTGTTAACATCTATATTTTCATTTTAAGTACACGCTTTTCAATAAACTAGAAACTATGGTTTCAAAAATAGAGAAGTACAACAAGATTTGGGGGTTTTTAAAGCAAAGGTAGCTCTACAAGCTTAAATTTAAATAAAATTTTATTTTACTTCTGATTTGAAAATATGACAAGAAGGACAGTTACAGTGATCCAGTTTCAAGTATAGTAGCATAACTTCCCTGTGTACTGAAATGAAAATTACTTCAGAATTAGGACTGAGATTCAGCACTCTGCTCCAGGATTCAATGTAGATGCTAGCCACAGTGACTACTTTGAAAAATTCTCATTTATTCTAGGGGAGCAACTCTAGGGCTGCTGAAGATCCTTAAAATTCAGATAAACATTGGCTTATCATCAAAGACTGCAGAATAATGCAGACTGTAAAGCAGAAAACTTTCTTGGTAAAAAAAAAAAAACACCACCTAAAACCCCCAAAACTTCCATTCGTTGAAACTCTTCAAAATGAAGGATTTTGACCCTAAGCTCAAATTTTCCATTAGAAAAAAAAGTTTAAGCCAACTGAAATATTTAGGCTTGTCAAAGCAAGGTAGCAAATGCTTTGTTCAGGGTACCTTTGAGCTGCACTGAGACAGTTCAGAGTTTTTCATGCCTCTTATTTCGCTTCCAAGCCAGGACCTGCAGTCCTGGATACATCTCACAGAATGTGTTGACTCATGGCAACGTGCTTCCCTCCTGCCTTATAAAAGATGCCACTCAGAGAGGAAAGCTGGTCCGCAAAGGCAGCACTGGGCCACCAACATGACACTTTGAAAGGGTTAACCTATTACAGTTAAGTTTTATAATTACTAAGCATTGTTATAATCTTATAATCTTTATAATTATTAAGTATGCAGTGGGATCCTGTTCTGTTTTCTGCTACACAAAGACACACAGACATTCAAGGTCATAAAATTACTGATCTTGTGGATCCAAGTAGATAAAAACACTATTTATGCATGGAAAGCTAACAGAACAGAAGTAGTAAAGTCTTATAAAACTGTGAAGTGTGAGACAAACAGTGCAGTATTTGTTATGATGGTGAGAGTGAGTGAGCGGCTGCGTGGTTGGTTAAACCACGACAATAACAAAGAAGGTTTTGTAGATATTGCTTAAGAGCAATATAATAACATGAATACTTAATAATTAACTTGCTTATATTGTATTATTTCTAATCCTACTCCTTACATTCTGGAAATCAATGCAACGGAGCAAATAAGTTGATCTTTATAAATATTAAAAGATGAGAGGTCTCTTTCCATGGCTAGAAACTATTATGAAATAACACCACCACCACCACCCCCAAAAAAAAAAAAAGAAACATAAACTGCACATCAGAAACATACAGCTCATCTTTTTAACAATTATTAAGAACAACAATTCTAATTACCTGGTTATACTACTATTCCAATGTAAACACCATCCCCAGCTGCTGTGATTAGCTCCTAATCTGAGTTTACAATCCCTAAATACTAGCTGGGATTTTTTCATGAGTCCTGACTCATTTCCTAATATCACCTCTGCCCTCACAGGAGAAAGCAAGAAAGAAAAAAAAAAAAAGGTTTCAGATTTATAAAAGTCATCATTATCTCCTGACTGGCTTAAAACAACACAATCAACCTAGGCATAAAACTAACAGCCTGGAGGAAGCTAGAGCCTGGACATAATGCACCTGTCCCCTGCTCTATAAATTGGCTCTCTACTGGATATCATGTCAAGTATGAGAGTTCAGTCTGAACTTCAAACTGCTTAATGATCAGCAACTGGGATCCCTAAAAGACTGCTGAAAGCTTGAGGGCTGCCTTTGCCTACTCTAACATGCTAGCACTAAGGAGAATCAGACACATCCACACTAGTGCTCTTATCTAAGGAAGTTTTAACAGCATTTTGTCAAGACATTAAAATTCTGTAGTGCACACAATGTTAATATAGATTTCAAGGTATCGTAAATTGTTGACATTAACTGCTCTGTCAAATTAGAAAGTCACCTTTTAGTTTCATTCATTTCTCCTTTCCATTTAGTATATGTTTGGTGAGCCTTCCCTCCTTTTCTAGAAGATACTTTATCCTTAGGTTAGTTTCTCCTTAATTTAGGAACTGATGTCATTATCCATCAACTCTCATTTTCCCCAAGGTGTTTCTCCTCTTAAAACTGTTCCTTCCCTCAGCTGCCCATTCTGGTCTTACTTATCTCAGATTTTGTTCTCCCACTTTTCTGTTTTTCCCAAATCGTCTTTTTCCATTCCTTTCATCTACGACCACCTCTTTCTCCCCCATATTCCTGCATTTTCTTCCAAGGCACTGAATTCCTTCTCCCATGTATACATACTCACAGTTCTGCTCCCAATAACTATCTTTGTCTCTCCCTGACCCTGTCACATCTGTCAAACAAATTATATCATATTCCCTAAATAGGATATAGATCTCTGAGCAGGGGATCAGTGTTGGTCCATTTTCCTCAGGAGCTGCTTGTTGCTGAGGTGGGAAAACAGAGGGATAGCTGTACTTCCCCATTCCTTTCCATCCACCTGCCAGGGAAATCTTGTAACCAAAGGGATTATTAATTTTCCTACCCAAAGTGGAAGAAGAGACAGCCCACATAACTGGCCTAAGCAATACTGAGGAGTGCTAGGGCACAGACCAAGTGATGGGAAGCTCCTCTGTTTGCTTACTCTGACAGCAGACCAAGGGCAACAAAAAAATAACTACAGGACCTGGGCCAGCTGAATATCCCAAGGAAGAGACCAGCCCACTGACCAAAATTCCTGGGAAATGGCTGCCCCATCAACACCAGTCTAGGACCACACTACAGACTTGGAAAACACCAGTGAAGTGGTTCAGATCAAAGTCTTCCAACTGCATTCTTGATGAAGTTACATCAGAACCACCACAAAAACATGCAAATCTAGAATAAGATTCACCTCGTCCAACTTTGGCAGTCTGAGATGATCAGGTGGGCACCCTCTAATCAACGGAGAGAGTAGGACCTTTCCAAAAGGGGATGCATATTGTTCTAAGGAAGGTGCCCTAGATCAGGGAGGTGAGATTACTCACCTATTTCTATAGCTCATCGGGAAAAGGAGTCCAAGATGGCTAGTTTTGTTTAGATCACTGGAGAAGATGGACCCTTTCCATGATAGACAGCGTGCCATTTCCTGCTTTGAAACATTATCCTGGTATAGCAAGCACTCCTACCTTCCAATGTTTCCAAGTGAAGCAGAAAGTGGTTATCTAGGATGGAAAAATATACTGCAGAAAGCATTAAAAGAACCTTATATGGTGTTTGGATGCGATAAAACTTCAGGCAATGACAATGAGGACTCTCTAAGCTCGATTTAAACTGTGGAGAATCCTGTAAGACAATGAACTTCTAGGGAGAGTCAGCTCTATCTGGCCATGTTTTAACTGCATCCTTAAAAAACATTGTGTTCTGAGTCGGAGCAATACAGTTTTATGGAATCTGAATTGACACGTTACTTAGAAAACTGATTTAGCGGTGGTCATAACTGCTCCAGGAAAGTAGTTTCTTCGCTGCAATAAACCAGGTTTATTGAGTAGTTGTCTAGTAATCAGTCTGCAGTATGATTATTATTATTTACGATCACCTGACTTCACTCTTCATTTAGTACTGGTTGACAGATGAACAAAATTGCCAAAAATCTTTAATCTGTCTTTCACGGTGAAAATATTTTCTAAAATATTTTGAGAAGCATTGCATTTTTATGTACACACACATTTATTTATATACATATGCACATACACACACAATTTTATATTTTATTTCAGAAGACATCACAGCAGAGTAAAGGCTTAGATGCTAAATCTGCTTTGGTTTCACTGTTCCAGTCAGCTCTTCTCTGTTAATTCTGATGCCTACAGTTGGTTGTTTCATAATTCACCATGCGAGTGCCTGCTGGAAGTGATTTTAATACCTGATTGCTCTTGGCTTCAAGTAAAGGAACGTCCTTCATCAGGGACAACAAGATGGGGTTGGTGAGAATTTATGAGCCAATGGCTAGATGTGACTACTGGGTAGAAATCACTTTTATTATGTGCATAAAATGGTGTTTGGTTTAAAGGACAACTACATTTCTCAAGATGACAACCAATCCAACACCTTAGACAAGAGAATAATGCCGGCAGTTTGGTGCTTGATTTTAGTGACTTTTATGTAGGTTTTCACTTTGACTTACCTAAAATTGTAAGGGATAACTGATACACAATGGATATTTAATTTTTATGTCTCATAAAAAGGCAAATTTGACAAAAATATTTTCTCTTAAATAAACACTGAAATCTACTTAGATACTGAAGAGAAGACTTTAAAATAACTCTAGAGAGACATGAGTCACAGAAGTTTTCTTGATAACCTTCCTTCGATCACATTTCTGAGAGTAATCAAGGTGGTCTCAAAGGTGTTATTATTACAGGGTTTAATAAAGATAGCTGATATTTTCTACCAAAATGTATACTGCTTGAGCAATTAATACACCTTGCCGTTGCCTTAAAGGTGTGGTTTGAGACATCAGAACCTGATGGATCTATCCTAAAATAACTCTTTTAACAATTATAATTGTACATGTTGCTATATGAACAACCTTAGTCACGGGGGTTTTCCTGTAATTATTTTATAATAATATTGTGAAGAACAGAGAGGAAAATAATAATGAAGACTCACCACAAAATAATTTTTGCAAAGAGAAGGAATTTGGGGAGATATTAAGGAAAAATATAAACTCACCCAGCAACAAGGGAGAAACAAGAGATGACCTGGAAGCTTGAAATGTTGCTACCTCCTCCCTCCCACACATATCAAATGCCGTTTTTACATTACAGTTCCTCTGTTGGTAGATCCAGTTTGGAAGATCCTCCATATCAGAAGGTTTTACACTCTCCCTGCCATGTTCATGATGGGTTCTACTGACTATCACACCCCACAGCAAACCAATACCAAAACGAGTCTTTTTTATTATTGCTTAAAATGGAACATTTCATATTCAGAGTCTCGTCATGCAAAGCTGATCACACAACAGAGCTGGCCATATCCTCCTGCAAAGTGAAAGGAGTGATCAGCTGAGAGAAGAATGCTAACCTGGAAGTACACCCCTAGATATTTTGAGAAGAAGTTTTACTATTCAGATCTTGGCAATCACATGAAAGAAACAGTTAAAGTGGTGGCAACACCCTGTGGAGGGGCAAGGAACAAGTCACTTGAGGAGAGTGGGAAGAAGGTCTAACAGAAAACTCCTCTGGCCAGATCTGCTGTCGGAGGATTAGTAACTACATGGAAAAAGAGAATAAGGACTGTGATGAGCAGAGACCAGTTCCTGCTCCAGTGCCCAACTCTTGGACTGTTAATCCCACTGCAGCGTGGTTCCACTGTAGCCTGCTACAATGCACAGCCCCATGCGCTGAGCTAAATCAGCTGAGACAACCCTGCAGTGCGACAGGAAACTCAAAGACACCCAACCAGAGATCTAGAGCTAGAACTCCCTTGCTGGTCAACTAGAGCCCTCAACTGCACTGAACTGAGTGAGTGAGTGCAGCTGCACTGCAAAATGACACTCCAGTAAAAAGCAGTGATTTGTTTAGCGGACATAATGGCAGGATTAGCATTTGACGAGCTATGGTCATCTGGAGCTTCTCTGTTCTTGCTTTATTATGAGCTTTGGTTGAGCAGCTTTTCACCCCATAGCAAATAACGTCCTTTTCCTAAAGTACCCAGCTATTCAAAAGAAATTATTTGTGTCAGGTGGAATGTGACTGAGGGCATATTTGAAGTGTAGCTGGAACCTAAATATTTATTGAGGGCAAGAACAATAAAGTGGAGATGTATTCTGAGAAGATTAGACTGGCTGCAATTGTTTCATAGTCCTACCAGTGGGTGCTTTCCTCTCACATATAGCCGTGTTTTTCACCCTTCTCTGAACAGTTGAAGGACCATACAAAGGGAAATTTTTTTGCAGAAGAAAAATCACTATTGTCTGCTCATAGTGTCCACCTGAAAACTAACAGTCTGTGCTTAGGAAACAACTGGGAACAGAGGGAAGCAGAACAAAGTGCCATATTTGTAGAGGTATTAAGATATCAAAGATACAGTTGAGTAAGATAGAGTTACATATTTCTGAAAATACCACTATGCTCAAGGCATCTACACACCCACACAAATCTCTCCTACAGTCTCAGCAGTGCTAAGATTTCACTTGAGAACATTGTCTATATCAGAGTTGCACACTCCTCCTGCCACAAGGGTATATAATATGCGTTTTAGGACAGGCAGAAAGGTCGTGATATGACTAAGAGGTGATATTTTTAAGTTTATGGACTTCCCTGTCTTCTCATTGTAGCTGTTTGTGAATAGCTTCAAAGAAAGAAATAAGAAATGTAAAAAGAAAATGTGCCAGGGAGAACAAAATTATGCCAGCTGGTCTTTGCCTTATGTTCTCCTGCTGTTAGACCCGAAGATTTTGAAATCAAAACTTCATATCATAATTATTCAGTTGTAGTCTTGGAACAGATTTTGTGCTGATTCTATTTAGACACAGTCAAGAAAACATTTCTTGACTCCTTTTTTTCAGCTCTCATAAAAAAGCAACCTCACAATTTATTTTCCTCAGATTTTTTGCAACATATACATTTTAGTATAGTAAGATTCCTCATCATAGCTAATCAGACACCTTCTGTTCCAATAGGAGGTACTGTACTTTCTTCCCTTGCTATTGCTGTTTACCTCCTAGACTTTATTTCCCAGGAATTTAGATATCGTTTAACTGCTGGTTCCTTAACTCTGTACTGTTATTTCTGTTTAATTAATGAGACTGTAGTTGAACTTTAATATTATTATACATTTCCCTCCTTCCTCCAGTCAATAACCCCTCACAGGTTAAGTGCTTCAGATAGGAAACTTGCTGTAGATTTCAAGGAAAACTTTCCTTGAAAGTTCCAAAGACACCATTTGATAGGATTTCTAGTTCTCCTATACAACTTTATTTTTCTCCCTTCAGCAGATATTTTGCTTTGGAAACACAAATAAGAACATGGAAAAGTGGAATACGGTGAGAACATGTATAGCATTGGATTTACATTCCTTGATGATACTCAACAGGCAACACAAAGAAAACTGATGAAAACTGACCAGGAAGCTGACACTGTACGAGAACTCATCAGAGGTGCAAAACTTCAGTTAAACCTCTAGTGGATTTGTTATTCAAGATGGAAAATAATCCAGTCAGTAACTGTAAGGATCTATTGATTTAAAGTTAGCATAAACTAGATTGCAGAGGACATTTAAGTGCAAGCTTTGTTTTGGCCTCTGCCTAGTGGTAAAGGTATAAAACTAAGTCAATCAGAACAGAACTGTATGTTAGACAAAAAGGCTAACATCACTGGAGTCCATTCATTTGATAGGAAAGGATGATAAACCTCTCTCTCTAATTACTGGAAAATTTGCTGTAATATACCTCAGTGTTTAAATTCATGCCATTTCAGTGACATCTCAAAAAATTACATTAAGATTTATTTAATTAAGGTTGCACAGTTTCCTAAAAACTGTTCAGTCACTAATTTAAAAACTCCTCCCAAAATTTCTTACTTGTATGAAACAACCTAATATCTCTACATCTTTCCTATTTATTGTTCACTTTAGTCATACCTCATGCTAGGGCTCTGACTACCTGGAACACTTCCTTGAAAGCTCGTTAACAAAAATCCAACTTAGGTTTATACAGTATACTTTCCTCTGACACATGCATAGAATGACAAGCCGTAACAAGAATAATATCCTGCATATATTCTTCAAGAAGAGTAACCATATGATGAAGTACCTGTCTGTTCACCAGCATTCATTTAAACAAAAAAAATTGCGTGAGAATAACTAAACTAATTTACTCGTTCTTTTACCAACTTCAAATCATGCCAAACTGTATCTCATCAGTATTTTTGAAAATGAAACATCATAAAAATTCAAAAGAAAACACACCATTTGAAAAGAAAGAAGCCTAGGGATGCATGTGTACATTGCTCCTGTAAGAATACCAGCTGTTAAGTTCTGATTTAAATCCCCTAAGATTAATTTGTTCAATAAGTGTATCAAAGGTATTAATAAAACAGGAGTTCTGTGAAGCAAACATCTTTTAATTCTACTTTTACAGCTCTATTCACTGTTAAACAGCTCTCAGCATTTCTACCATTTTATAAGCTATGTCCAATCTACCTCTCCTAAATTTGAGGAGTCTGCAATAATCCTGCATTTTTTTGTCTAATTTATGATGGTGAAGCTTTATTGAGCATAAAACACAAAGAAAAGCTATATGTATCTTAAAGTGACAATGCATCTAGTAGTAATAATGTAGCAAACATGAATTGTCCCCCCTGCTTATTTGACCAGCGTGGCACAGTTTTGTTTCTCTGGCTTTATAACGTACTAGTAATGCTGTAGATTTTGTCAAAGCAATGAGGAAGTTGGGAACGCGTTCCTGCAGCGAAATCAGGTTACTTAACCTTATCTAGCAAGTGAAGAAGAAAATAGCAATGTGTCAATACCATGAACCAGAGACATTGACTTTTTCAGTTTTGCATAACCTTAGACCAAAACACTAGATACACTTAATTCATTCTTGTATGTATTCCATATTACTCCACATGAAGATACTTCTTGAAGTGCTTAATTAGCTTAAACATCTAAACCCATCAGTATTTTACCTCTTTCATTTATTAATGAAACTATTTTCAGTTTAGTCTTTATTTTTCCTCTGGCATGCTTGCGCACATGATGTGATTGATTTTTACTCTGTAGGATATAGTTCTGTATTTATAGGTTTCTAGAATACGGTGATTTTTCTTTTATCTTTTTTTTCCCTTTTGATCTTTTTTCCAACCAGTAAAAGCTGTTCTTCTTTACTCCATTTTTCCCACATAAGACTTTAAAACTATCCATTTCTGTTTTGTTTTCACCACATTTCTTTATTTCTTGTCTACTTTATCCTTCAATTTCACAACAGCACTTCATAAAGGTACTTTACTACCCACTGTTCTTTGAATTTTTCTTTTGCAGTAACACCAATGACTAAACTGTGGAGTGCTCTAGGTTGCTGTAACATTTGCTTTCTTTCCACTACGTCACACATGTTCCCTATACTCATCCATTTCTGCCTATGCAAATTCTTGAAAGCTTATACTATGCTGCTATGATACTGTATTCAGTCCTGCTTAGCGCACTGCATTTTATAAACTTAGGGCTATTGTCATTAAAATTTTACATTTCTAGCCAGATCTTCTATTAATAATTTGCTGGTCCAAGGTGGTTCCCACCTCTTCTTGAAACCTCTATTGTTTGGGTCATGATATAACTCCTCTCTAAGCCTAAAGGAAGGTCTGATTTCTCACATTTAGGTCATTCAACAAGTGGCCATGCATTGTAAATCCCATTTATAAGGTTCTCTATGGTTCCCACCTAACTGTAAGTAATCTGAGCACTTGAAACTATTTTAATTTTAAATCTGTAGAAATAATAAGTCTTTCCCCACATTTTACCTTATACTGCTTTCAAGATTGTTTTTTTCTTCTGTCACTAGCTAGGCTCAAGGTGATTATTTTCAAAAGGTATTTAAAGGAAGAAGATGATAGGAGCACAGGATACTTCAGGTAGGAAGGGACCTCAGGAAGTCTGTAGTCCAACCCCATGCTCAAAGCAAGGTCAACTCTGAGATAGATTGCTCCAGCTGGGTCTTGAAAACCTCCAAAGGTGGAGACGACACAACTTCTCTGGGCAACCTACTCCAGCATCCAGCTGTTCTCATGGGGAAAAAGTTTTTCCTCACACCTAGGCTGAAGTTCTCATTTCTTGTTGTCACTCATCCTCCTGCCATGCACCTCAGAGTGACCTGCTGTACATCCCCCATGCCACCAGGACATGCTGTAGCCTCCTGTCCAGCTTGCTGCCCCAACCCCCCAGGGCCTTTCCCGCAGAGCTGCTCCCCAGCCAGGCAGTCCCCAGCCTGAGCTCTGCCAGGGGTTTGGTCCATCCCAGGGCCAGGGAGAGGAAGGTGGGCTCATGAGGACGGAAATCAGGAAGCACAGCTCCTACTTGTCAGAGGTAGCAGAATTGTACAGACACTATGCGTACAGATGAGGCAGCGAATCTGAAGTTTGCCCCCTTCACACACACCCACTCTCTTATTTATTATAGGTTTCAATAAAAATAATTTCAAAAAATGTTAAAAAAAAAAGCATCAGGGTTTTGATTTCTGAGTTTGCAGCTTCCATTCTTAAAGAAAAAGACAGGGACAGAAGAGATCCCTGAATGTGGCATCTTTAGGATTTGCCATTGAGCTCCAGTCCCACGCTGAGGCAGACTGAAGCTCACTAATCATGGTGTTTTCCAGCCAAGAATAGCACTGTTATCAGCCACATGCAGGCTTTGACCCCCAAAGGCTGCCTATTGTGCAGCAGGCCAGCAGCATCTTGGGCCGCCAGCAAGGACAATAGATTGACCTGCTCAGCTTTTGCAAATTGAAGCTGCCTGGGAAAAAAAAAAAGAAAAAACAGGTTTAATATCACTAGCTAGCTGAGAAGGAAAAAAAACCACAGAAACATCAGGAATCTTCAACTGTCACTGGCAGAAGCAGATACCTGGAATGAATCTGATCTGGTGAGCAAAGAATAGTGTTTCAGAACAGAACAATTGAATGTACTTAGCCAATTAAGACTGCTGCAGGTTTAGATCACATGTTTTATTTTCAAATAAATAGAAAGATGAGACAATAAACTGCAGAAACATTGGAATGAAACAGAGGTACTGCAATGAATATGCAACAAAATGCAAAAATAAGAGAAAATCTAAATCACAATAGAAGAAATGGAAAAGTAGTTCTATTTTTTTAGGGCTACCAGTAAAAAAAGGAAAAAAAAGCCAAAAAGCATTAATCACAAGGAGATTCACTTTGCACAAGGATATTTTCCTTGCAGAGATAGTATGGCTTTCTGGAATGTTCTAACTGCTAAATAGGTTAAAAGATTAGTGACACTAAGAAGACAAATTTTCAACAACACTGAAGTAAATGTTTTCCACTGGGCTATGAACTCCATCCATGTTGGGTTTGCAATAAGAGGTCTGTTTATACTTTTCTAACACAAAAAAAACCATTAATGGCAATTATAATCATACAGAGAGCAGACTATACAAAGAGCACAAGGTAAGAGCACTGATTTAATTTCTACCCAGAAAGAGTTTCAAAGGCACATATCCCTCCCATTTTTCATATTTAATGATACATTGCATTATGCTGACAAACTGGTATTTGAGCCTTATTAAATTAGTTAGTAAATGATAAAAAAATCCTTCCTGAGGTGAATTCATCCCTGTACAAGGAAAACTACAGCCAGCTTCAGTGCTCACTTGTCCAGTGCCTCCCGAACGCAAATTTCTGCACTTTCTAGGCCTTGAAGATTGGAGAACTCAACTGAAAGGTCTTAGCAGAAAAACACATATTTAGAGGACTAGTCCATGAGACGCAAATGTAGGGACATTAATCATTAACAATGCTTAGTAAATGATAGCAAATACCATTTGACTTTTAATTATTCATCTCTATGTATCTCTAAGTGGCCTAACACAGAATTGCAGTTGGAGATGAACTTTTCTGGCCTGCCACATATATATCATTTCTTTACCTTCTTTTCTTACACTAACCACAGGAAAATATCTTGACTAATTAGAGCAAGATTCTCAAAGTAAATATTTCTTTTCTCAAATTAAAACAGCACATCCCACAGACTTCAAGGTAATAGAAAAAAATATGCCAAATACCAGAGCCCAAAACACTTTTTCAGGTAAAAATTAATGCCACTCAAAATTCACAACCATTTCCAGACTCCTTTGTATCATAGAGCTACTGACTTTGGAAAAGTGGTGTCATATCATGCCTAAAATGCAGCCAGACTTGTGACTTTGCATTCAAATCATTCTTTCTAAACCTCATGTGAAGCATTTGCAGTTAAGAGAAAAAAACTCTATGCAATAGCTATATTCCTGATACTGCAAAATCAACTTTCAAAAGGCCTAATACTTTCATTTAAGCAACTTTATACATTGCAGATTTCAAACTTATGCAGCATATTATTGCTCATTCAAACAGAAAGATGATCTTTATTGTAGAACTTAAAATCCAGTTCACTATTCTATCATAACCATATGCAAAAAAAAAAAAAAAAAAAAAAGGCAGTTCAGGTTTGTGCTTTGTACTGATAATTACTTGATTCTGTATACTAGAATTTATTATCATGCATTTATCTTCCTTTCTGGGACTCACCTGGGTAATTACATTAGAAAGTAGTCACTGTGGTTTCTGGATGAGATGAAGATCAATTTTTGACGGGTCACCATTGGCAACGATTAAAAGCAGCTGCTTCTAGCAGTCAGGGTTATGCCGGTGTGCTAGTTTAATGCAAACTATACAATCAATCCATAATGTAAATATCTTTTGAGGACTGAATTAATGTTTGATTGAATGAACTCAGACATTTTACAAGTCAGAGCAAGCAAAGTACTTAGAGTTATCAGACAAATATTAATTTAAATAACGGCAAGGGTGAGAATACAAAAGCTGAAATAAGGTGGGTCGTTGGAAGCAAAGGGTGGTACAATTCTATTCATCTCACACGCAATTTCCCTTTGCAAACGAAAAGCCGCACACAGCAGATGGTAGCAGAGAGAAGGCAAGGCGGCGCATCGCTGCGCAGAGCAGCTCGGCCCCGGCCGGAGAGGGAGGCGAAGGCC
>NW_009216363.1:0-32024 GCF_000690835.1 Fulmarus glacialis
CGAGTTTGTAGGGGCGCAGGGGAGGCAGGTGTTTTTGTTAGGGAACTGGTGCTGCACTTGCGGTCAGAGTTTAAGGGTATTGTAGCTATTGTAGCGTGCTGCTCCTGTCATAAAGCCGAAGTTATGTCATTTCTAGTGCTGTGCGTATGTGCTCTTGCCCACGTTGCAGTCTGCTGTTCAGTTATTCCTGACCCTCCAGGACTGTTCAGGCTTTCCTAGTGAACCTCCTTTCTCTTCCTGCAGAAAAGGTGGTTTTACACTGGTGGCCCCAGCTCGGTAGAGCTGTTTTGGAACAAATGTTGGTGTTTATTAGAGAGGCAAAACTGAAATTTCAGCATGGAAATAGCTCTTATTAAGAAATGCTTTTCAGTTTTCAATAAAAATAAGGGGACGATCAAGTTTCCTAGTAAAACTGAGAAGTCTGTCTGTTTAGTGTGTCTTCTATGGTATTTAATATTCAGTAAAATTTTAAGCAGCACTTGCCGTAACCATCACAGTGCAGTATAAACAGTACTAACAGTATCTAGACAGCGACACAAAAACTGAGTGCTTTATAAAGCAGGGATTGCACAGTTCCTAGGCTTTTGGGACAGACTTTCTTTTCAAAGTTATGTGTATGTTGGTGTAAGTTTAGTACTATATCCTCTAGAGATGGGGGTGGGGGGCAAAACCTGTAATGTTACTTGAAAGATGAATGGAAAATACTTAATTGAGTGATGAGAAAAGCTAAATCTACATAGATGGCAGTCTCTGTCCCCCACATAAATACTTTGTGGTGTCATTAACTCAAGAATAACACAGCTTTCCTTTGCCTGTCACTTCCGTGGGAACTGATATCAGGTGATTCAGAAAAAAAATAAACTTATAGGTGTTAAACATGGGGTAATCCCCCTTTACCAAATTAGGCTCCACTGCCATTTCTTATGGCCAAGCTTGGTTTAAACCTTGAAGCTGAATATTTAAGTACCTTTAACAAGACTGATTTTAAGAGGACTCTGGCTGTTCTTGATCATCCCCTGAATAAAAAGCCCAGACCTTTAATTTTTGTTAGTGTCTTGTGGCTTCTTGTGGCAGTAAGTACCAGTTTAAACACGTGAAAAATGGTTTCTTCTCTCTGGTTCATCTTTGAGCTCTGTGAGATATAATAGATATTCTGGATATGCCTTCAGTATTGCAGAGTAATGCTTCCTATATGGTACAAAATGCTTATGCATTTTTTGTTAATTCTAAGCAGCTGAATGACTTTTACAGCAATGCATTGTGTGCACGCAAGCTTCATCTATAGGCTGGCAGTTGTTCTGATGCGCTTCTGTAGCTAACCCATCTTCTGTCTTGGGTAGCATTCATTTTAAATGTCTCAATGGTGACTGATTGATAGGTAGTCCTAGTAAAATCCAACTAGCAGGAGGCAGAAAAACCTCCTTGGGTAAATCTCCTTCATTGCGGTACTAAACACAAGCATGTGGGCAAACGGAAGGAAAAGTCAAGTCTGGAATAGGCTGTAAGCACATCAGGTATCTAAAGAAAAGTGCTTAATCATTTGGAGATTAGAAGAAAATGCACTGTAGAATGGAACAGAAGTAAAACCTTCTACTTTGTATTATTTATCCTCTGCATGCACCTTAAGATACCTATATTGCCAGAGTACAAGCTATTTGGTAGGCTCCACAAGCTTGCCTTGAATTCTGCTGTATTTCTATACTATGTAATTCTTTCTCTTGAGTACTGCAGTTTACCAGATTTTTAAGTGGAATGAGCATCTTAACTAGTCAACACATTTATCCAAAATATAACCATCTCCAGAGTGCAGCTAAGTCTCAAGTGTGAAACTAAGTATGAATCTGACGAACTCTTTCCATGGAGATGGGTGTTGGAAAATAAGTAAATCATACAAAATAGGTGTAATGTTCACTTTGTATGTTCAAGAATAGTTGCTATTATGAGGATAGGCATGGTCCAGAATAATATTTGCTGTTGTGATAATACAGTTTTCTGATTGTTATCTGCAGGATAACTTGTATTACCACTGTGATGAGCCAGGCAGTAGACTTCTTCCAAGCTAGTTCGGGGTTGAAAAAAATTCTTGTTTTCCAAGGCAATTTACAGTTCATTAGCCTCTGTTTAAAAAAAAACAACAAACAAAGAAACAAAACCTGAAACAAACAAAGAAAAAAACCCACACCAAAAAACCCACACCAAAACCCAGGTCTCCTCACCCCCCTTCTGAATTCGGCTGCTGTGTGTTGTGACTTCCATTGCTTGCATGTGGTAACTTACGATAGTCCTTTCTTCAAAGCTAGAAAAAGGCTGTGGTTTCTTGTTCAGAAATTGATAGTGCAGCTGAAAGAGGCAGTGCTCGGTCCCCTCTCCACTGCTCACTTGCTTCCTTGTGGCTTCAGAGGAAAAAAGGTTTAAAAAAAAGCAGAAAACTGTTCACATCAGCTTTCCTTTTTTCTTCAACATTTGCAGCATATCTAATGGGGGTAAGGCTCAGGCATTTCTGAAGTCTAAACAACTCCATAATGGCTATAAATTCCTTATCTTGTGTTCATGCAGGAGGTTATACCTTACGGTACGTGCTGTTGACAAGGCAGGACTTTCTGTGCCTTGATCAGAGAGTACTGCTGCTGTTCTCCAGTGTCAAAGTATTTTCCACTTCAAAAGCTTATGTTCAAGATTCTTATTTGTAGATTGGCATAGGACTTCAGAGCGCAGTTGCATTTTTTGGTAAAATAACACCTGAAAATACCATCTTGTGTTACTAGGTTCCTAATTTGAAGTGGAAGATACAGAAAATAAACAGCTTTATTCCACATTGTATCTGACAGAAGAACTAGTTTCTGGTTTGGTGTGCGCCCTGCTGTCACTTGTAGGCTTTTGCTGTATGTTCTCTTTACTTCAGTTGCTTTTTGCTACTTCTTCAAACTTAAGGCATATGTATCGGGATATGTGTGTCTTGATGTGATCTTCTGTATCACTTGATAATAACCGGGTTATGTGCAGAAATGCTTACAGTAGCTGAAAGTAGCTTGCTTTCTGAAATAGAAAGAAAAGGGTAAGCTGGTAAATATTCAGACTTTGAAAACTGAGAAGTAAGAAAGAGTTGGAACTTGTTCATTGGTGCTGCTGTTAAGGTGTTTTCTCTTCATGTAGAAGTAAAGCTGCTACAAACAACACCTCAGACTGCTTTGATTGTATGCTTGTTACAATCCGTGGTAGGTTGTCTCACTGCCTGTGCAGCTGTAAAATGCTGAGATTGTCTTTTCTTTAGACATGAAGTGCAGTACCCTTGTAGTAAAGACATCTTAGTTTAGACCAATCAGCTTTTCGGTCTTCAAATCAGAACAGATATGAATGTAATTTTAATCTTGAAGAGATAAAGAAGAAAAAAGTGAATCTCTTGTGGTAACATGGAAATGCTTCTGTTGGTGAATTCACTGGTGAATGTACTTATTACAGTCCCAATGTTGAATACAGTGTGGGGCCTTGCTGCTCAGATTTACAGCAGAAATGGAAATACTGTCAATGTCTTCTGTTGATGCAGACAGAATTTGATGAAAAGCTGACTCTGGTTCATTATAAATGGGAAAGCTAGGTCTGACAGAGCAGGGCTCCGAAATTCCATTATTTCCCCAACGTTCGCTAAAAGACAGTGGTTAAAGTTGCATAAGGAAGTGTATACCTTCAATTCGATAGTTCTGATGAGATCATTATTCGTATCATCTAAAGCGTAGTCAAACTCGTAGTAGCCATTATGCTTTAACCAGTGGTTTTCACACCAGAAGTAAGGAAACTGATGCATGTGCACTCTGCCAACCACTTCTTGGGGCTGTAGCAAATATTGTGTGTTTCAATAAATGCTTTAACTTGGTGTTGCTGTCAAAGGCCTTCTTTTCACACCCCTACTTGCAAGGTTTTATGTGGTTGTACAGTGAACTAGGTGAATGGTAAATTATTAATCAGCTGGGCTAGTCTTCTAGCTAATTGGATGCTTTACAGCCTCAACAGCTCTGCCAGCACTACACGGCCCTGTGAACAACTGGGGATGGAAGAGCAGGACTGGTAGCTGTGTAAGCTTTATGCCCATTAGAAGGGGACTTAAGAAGTTGTGGTTAGTGTTAACGTTACTCCACTGTTTCTAGCTGTGCTTTAATATAGAGATATCTGGTGTGGTTAGAGCATATGGCATTCAGCTCAGTAGTGATGTGTCTTCTCTAAAGCGCTAATATGGGTTCAGAGTATGACAAATGTGTTGGCATAGACCTAATTCAGCAAGTCTGTTACATGATGTTTTGATATTGATTGTTGCACACTAGTCCCAGCACTGTCATTTTCTGTTTCTTGAAAGTCTGATCTGTCATGGAATAAATAAAGCTTAGCAATTACAGCAAAGTTCTGTTGGCAGAACATACTTACTTCACAGTTGGAGATTTTCTAGAGTTTGTAGCTATTGAATTGCCTGGGAAATAGGGTCATCTAGCCATGGACACCACTTTCACCTTATGCTTAAATTGTTTTTTGGAAGACCTGCACTTTATATTATTTAGTTATAGAGAGAGTTTTGTGAGAGGTGCGGCTACTCTTAATTAGAAGAGGTAGTTTTTTCTGTTGACAAAATAGGCTTGTTAATCAGTTATTGTGCATGGTTTAAATATCACTGAGGCACATTGTGTCATAGAAGTGTTGGTTGGAAGGAACCTTTATGTCCTATAACCTCCTGCTTGAAGCAGGATTGTCAGCAATGTTAGATCAGGTCAGCCTTGGTTTTGTCTAGCTGGGTGATTGAAAACCTTCAAGGCCAGAGCTTCACTGCCTATTTGGGCATGATCAATGGGAGAATAGTGTTGCATGACACTGTCTGTTTCCTGTATGTGGAAAAGGATAGTGGGGAGAACAAGGGGGAGATACTGTCTGCGACTCTTATTAGGGAGACTCCAATTGCAGAACAAGAACCCAATTAAATATGGGAGAAAACAGGGGTGTGCCAAGGCTGCAATGCTCTTTAATGATTAAGTTGCTGTTAAACTAAAACCTCTCTATTTTAATGAAGACCTCAATTTTTTAATTTTAATCTGTCCTCAAAAGATACTTATGGGGACTCCAAGCATGGGGTGTGTGGGAGAAGTTGGTACTGAAGATACTGTTTTTTAAGAACATTAGGATGATGTAATTCATGGTCTGCTATCTTGTTACTGCGATTTATTAAAAAGAGGAGACCAGGAACCTTCTGAAAATAGTGGATGAGGGGAACAAGTATAAATAGTTGAGAAATTACTGAAGCTGCAGGCTTGGAGAACCTGCTGTGCAAATCACTGTGTACATGGTATTTGTCAAGACTAGAGAAGATGTAATTGGGACACAACAACAGTGCTTTTCTCTCTGTCAATATTTCAGAGAGGCCATCTGAAGACAAACTGCAGGATTAGGAGAGGCTGGGAGGCTCTAATGAGATGTTGAAGACTGGGCCTGAAAAATAGATGGATGGTGGTGGTTCCGTGTAAGGTGTTAGCAGGAAGGCTGGTTGCAGGTGGGAGAGCATTAGGGGTTCTGATCTAAGTAAATCTGAACATCTTAAAGGATAACTTAAAGATGCTTATAGAACCTAATCTCATCAATCTGGTAGAGGGCAGGAAGCAGCTGCAGTAGGAGAAGGCCTATTATAGCTGGGTGGAGGGGAAAATCTAAGTATGTAAAGCAATGGATTTAATTAATATTATAAGAAAATGCAGTATGATCCTTGGAAAGGCAAAAGGTGTTGAAAGTTGAAGGTCTGGAATGTGCCTCTTTGAGGAGAGATAAGAGGAAGAGGGTCACTGGGACAAGTAGAGGACATGAAGAGTTGTTGCTTCTTTTCAGTTTTCTATTGCCTTCTGCAAGTCACTTCTACCTTCCAAAAGGCACTAACTGTACTTTATCTTTTGCTTATCTGAAACTTGTCCGTAATAGAGTTGTGTGGCTCACATAGCAGTTAATTGAGTACAGGAAAGCATCTGTACAGTTGCAGCGTGTGCGGTCTGGGCATTGCTTTGAAGCTCTGTGGAAAGAAGTAGCAATGCTTCCTCTCAGCAAAGTGATACCTTTGCATTCTCTTGAAGCTTTTTCTTGCCAGGTACTTGCACTGGATTCTTGACCTCTAAGTGTTAGAAGGGAGAAGTTGACCCTGTTCTGTCCCCATGGCTTTGCACTCCAAGAAGTACTTACAGGCTACCCATAACCTATCTCCTCCCTGCCCTCAGGTTTTTGCAGAGTACTGGGAACTTTCTCCCTTGCATATCACAAAGCTATTTCTGACAACTCTTAAGCGGTCACACCGCAGTGTCACTTGCACTGTGTTCTAAACTACAGGAACCCAGTTTGACTCAAGTCATAAACAGCTTCATAAAAAGAGAGTTTGTTTGTTTGTTTTCTTCCAGCCAACAACACAGCAATCTCCTCAGGATGAACAGGAAAAACTCCTGGATGAAGCCATTCAGGCTGTGAAGGTGCAGTCTTTTCAGATGAAGAGATGCTTGGTAAGAATGTGACTTTAAAATGCAATTAAGCTTCTTGTCTGCTAGGAGTGAAACAGTAAATCAATACTAATCTGTAGTGCTGTGAAGAAAATTAACCCTTTATGTATCTTTCTGGCAGAGGCTTTGCAAATGAGGCAGCTACTCAATGAGAGTGAGCCTTGAGTATTCTTTGAATGTATCTTCCTGATTTTGCTCCAGTATTTGACAAGATAAATTATAAAGATGCACCTTTATAATTTATGTGCTTGTATTTAAGTAAACCTAAACTGAGACTAAGCTTGCCATTTGACATCAGAAGGTTATGCTCAAATTCATTTTTATATGGAACTATATGATGAGAAACCATTCTTGCTTATGTTCAATATACTCTTGTTTTTCCCATGTAGTCTTTTCTTGGCATGAACCACAGACCGTGAGGCTAATAATGAATTACCTGCTGCATAGGGTAAATTTTGTAGTGATTAATTGTAGGCTGATGCATGAATTCTTCTGTGACTGGAAAACACCATTGGCTAGGGTTGTGCCAAGATCTTTATCTTGAAATTGTAGCCAATGCAGGCAGATGATATAATGCGTAGCTTTCTTGGGTTTGAGAAGCCTATTTTTATTTGGAGAAACTGCTTAAAGTTGCAATGAAAACTTAAATATTCTCATATATTTTCACGTGGTTAGCCAAGCTAACTTTGCTTGCAGCCAAATGACAGGAGCAAGAAAGGTAACACCTCTTCAAGTTTTATACTTTGTGGAATGCTTTTGAAATCTTTGAAGTAGCTGCAGCTGAGCTTTTCACTGCTATCTGTGACTGAGTGACAATACACTAGCAATTCCTTCCATTCTCCTGCAAAACGTAATGCTGCTTCTTATGATGGGTTGAACAAGTATGTATAGGTGGTAGATTAGAAGTTTGTCTTGTATCCTGTGATGCCAGGTGATTATATGCATCATAAGTCTAAGTTGTACGCAGGCTAATAAGCTGTGGCTTTCAGTAAGGTGTTGCTCTTGGGCGAGAAGTAGGAATCTAATTCTAACAGTGGTCTGCTGGCAGTGCATATCCTCTGTTTGCTAGAGGTTTCTTCATGAGATCTGAGCAAAACAACAGACCAGATTGCCGGGGGGGGCATATCCGTTCTGCTTTGCTTGCTGGATAGAATCTGAGTGGTGGGTGGAGGTTTCTGCATAAGCAAAATTTTCTTTTAGTTTTTTGTACCATTAGTATTATAATTTATTACTGTAGCTCTGTCTTCAGATAACGTCTGCTTACCACCTTCAGGTATAATGTTCCACTTAATTACGATGGGCAATGTAGTACAAGCTAGATATTAAATCACTTGATTTAATTAGAATTATTGCTTTCCTGATGTTTACTTAATCTTTGCATGCTTTTTTCAAAAGCTAAAAGTGTAGCTTTCTAAAATACTGCTGTTGCCTAGTATTATTTCTTACAGACTATTCTCCCTTTCTTCCGCTACAGGACAAAAACAAGCTCATGGATGCTCTGAAACATGCTTCCAACATGCTTGGTGAGCTGCGGACTTCTATGTTATCGCCAAAGAGCTATTATGAGCTCTGTATCCTTTGAAGAGGAAACGAATAGCTGAAATGCTGAATTGAGAATGAAATGTTCATCTGCTTTTTTGGTACAATGACATCTCATCAGTCTCAGATATTTACTAGCACTTTTCTCCTCGGTATTTAGTTACCTGGATATATCGTAGAAGAATATACACTTATTTGCTCACTGTGTAAGTTCATCTTTTCCCTTTGGTATAAAGCAGGTCTTTAATGTCTTTCATATCTTCCTTTGGGAGGTTTCAGGAGTCTAGTTCTATGAAAATATCAGCTCTGTAAAACAACTCTGCTTACAGTATGCTACCCCAAAATCTGTAAAACCAACTTATTTTTTGCCCTTCGTTATTATCTTAGCTTCTAACCATAAGTCAGTGCCTCAATGTATTTCCTTGTGCATATTGTGGTATCTGAAGAAGGGGAGCCTTTTCATGAGACTTGAATAGAATGTGTATATATTCAAATACTACTTTCTCCATGTGTGGATGATATTCTTCTGTGACACGTAGTATGCCTTTACTTTAGATACTCTGTTCAATCACATTCATTTGCTCGCTATTTTGATTTAGGGTTTTTTTTTCCCCTCTTCTAATATGCTAAAAATGGTAGTTGAAGGCTTGGGGTTAATTTTGCACATTTATCCTAATGGTGATTATTGTTTCAAAAGTACTACCTAGTTGGGCATGATTGTATTTGGTACACCATCTTTCCTCCTTGGTGTGAATGAGCAAACTACTATTTAAATCTGTAGACATTCTAACTTAAAATCCTTAATTATGAGAAAAAGACATGGCAATTTCTGATGAGCTACACTACTTGGAAGTCTACCTGACAGATGAATTTGCCAAAGGAAGGAAAGTGGCAGACCTTTATGAGCTAGTACAGTACGCTGGAAATATTATTCCAAGACTGTAAGTGTGTATATGTTACTGTTTGGGTTTTTTTTTTTTAAAACTGGTGAATAGTGGTCAGACTCTGAGTTCAGATAATGACAGATAATTCTTGACAGCAAGAATTCAGTTTGCAATGGTGAATAGTATTTCTGCGTATCTTAAGAGTGGATTGCTATGAAGCTTCTGAGATTTAGGCCAGGAGCGCAGCTGCAGAAGGTCAGTTCCTCCTGCCAATGTGTTGGTTTTGCACATGACCAAGATGGAAGAACTTTGATCCTGGAATAAAGTTAGCTTTTGGGTAAAGAGCTGGTCAGTGGAAGATTAACCAAGTACTACATTCTGATCAGTGAGGTTGACTACACATTTATTAACTTCTTCCGTTACCTGTTAATGAACTTGTACCTGAGGATCTAGGTCTTTAGATCCTCACACACAGTAGATGCTTAGTAATCATCTGTCTCTTTAGAGAGTAAAAAGTGTGAGAAGGAAGCTGCAAATTTCTGTAACTTAATTCTTAAAAGCTTTGTGTTTCTGAATATGTTTTTTTTGGCTATGTGTTAGCATGCTAGAGATGATACTGGAAGGCTTATTTTTAAATATGTGACCATTGGGCTGGAGTAGATCTTCTAGTTATTCAGACTTAGGACGCAGATTTTGCTTGGTACTGCAGTTTTTAATTCCTGACCTTATGTTCATGCTGGAAGAGGCTTTGGAGACACCAGGCTGCATCGTCATGCAGTTTCTGGAGTTTGGCTAATGACTACCACAATGTCTTTACCCCTCTGCATAACCATTTGAGTTGTCTTCCTGCCTGCTTGATGTAGCCTCTACTTCTCCCTCATGAACACTTCTGGTGCTTTCATGGAGGTTCTGTGCACATCCATGCGTGAGGCAGAGAAGTGTGCAGAGAGGGTTGAGGCCTCTAAACCGAATATGTGAAGGTTCTGAGCATCTTACATTTTTTCTCTTAAGCTGAAGGAGAGTCCAAGTATACTGGAGCACCAGTCCTTTGCATCTTCTACCTGTTGCTTAATAGAGAGATGCTGAAGGAATGAGTACAGGCCTGAGGATTTCCGAAGAGCATAACACCTATCCTGCTATACTACAGTGTGAAAGAGGCTTAACGGCTTCACCATAATAGGTTCCTTATCTATATGTGCCAGAGCTGTTTTCCAGCTTAGTGGGGTGCTGGAAGTATAGACAAGCTAGTCTGAGAGCATTTAGAACTTGATGCGTGCTAAGCATTTACACATTCAATGTACAAAGCATTGTAATGAGGTCAAGTGGCTGTTCAGACTTGCCATGCTCTATAGCAAAGGAGAATAGGAGTTGAAAGCTAGTTAAATATCCAAAATTATGGGACCTAGATGATATTTTATTGCTTTTTGTACTTTGGTAATACTGCCAGAATGGAAGAACAGAACTGTTGCCTTTAAGTGTGATATTGTTACTTTACAATTTATTGTTTGATTCTGTGCCTTTTGCAGGTACCTCCTGATAACAGTAGGTGTTGTCTATGTCAAGTCATTTCCACAGTCCAGGAAAGATATTTTGAAAGACCTGGTGGAGATGTGCCGTGGAGTACAGCATCCTCTTAGAGGCCTTTTTCTTAGAAACTATCTCCTGCAGTGTACCAGGAATATCTTACCAGATGAAGGCGAGCAAGCAGAGTAAGAAAGATGGGCTATAACTTGAAAAAATTACTATTTGTAACAGAACATATTTAAATTTTCCGTATGACTTTCTTCAGATTTGGGAGAAATAGATATGTTAGAACGCTATAGACTTGACAGGTGTTTTGTCCACTAAGAATTCCCTTCCAGAACTAAAGTTTCTCACAACTGAGGATATGAACCTTTCTTACGAACCCAGATATCCCACCACACACTTCCTCACCCTCCTACCTTCTTATAAAAATTGGATGTTCACCAGTGGATGGAAGGATGAATACCTCCTTTTCCTGTTCCTAACCTGTTCTCAATTGCAGTGAAGAAACCACTGGAGACATCAGTGATTCGATGGATTTTGTGCTGCTGAACTTTGCTGAGATGAACAAACTTTGGGTGCGAATGCAACACCAGGGCCATAGTCGGGACAGAGAGAAAAGGGAGCGAGAAAGGCAGGAACTGAGAATCCTAGTAGGAACAAACCTGGTTCGCCTCAGTCAGTTGGAAGGTGTTAACGTGGAACGATATAAGCAGGTGGGATGTCTGTCCATCCTTTCTGTCTTCTGTTACTTTTTCCAAATGAAACCAGTTTGGACTTTCAGATCAGCATCTTGAAGTGTTATAGCTATACTAAAAGTTCAATAATCCTGGTGCTTCTCGAACTCTTCACCTGAGGAAAAGTTCTGAATGCTAATGAAGCTGTATGATGTGTTGTGAGGCTAAGGACGACTCGTGCATTTTTCCTATAAGCTTTTATGTGATGTTGACAAGAAATTTTAAAACTTTCCTTCCCAATTCCCGTTTTACTTATAGAATAATGAGTTGGTTTAAGGGATGTGTTCTGGGACAGACTTTACAAGTTAAATGAATCTATGCTTCCCAAAGCATTCAAGAGAACTGTTATTGCATGAAATGATAATCAAGCAAATATTTAGAAGTCTGTCCCCTGTAAATTCTACCATATAGCTGCTGAAAACAATTTTGAGCTGAGACCCTGAGTAGTGGTATGTGCCAGCAAAGCTAGTAGCACTGACTTATTAATCAAAGCTTGCAGGTTGTATAATGTATGAAAAGGACAGATGTCTGAGACGGGTAGATTTTTTTCTCTGAAGGATGGAACTGCTGAAAACTGGGACTTTTTATCAGAAAGCCTTTATGTAGAAGAATAAGCTGGGAAATGTTAGAAATACTGCTCTGCTTGGATTAAATGCATATGTGTGAATATAAATTTCAAAAGTAATTGTAAAATCACTGCAAGACTTCTTTTCCTATTCCAGATTGTTCTGCCTGGAATATTGGAGCAAGTTGTAAACTGTAGAGATGCTTTAGCTCAAGAGTACCTCATGGAGTGCATCATACAGGTAACCTGCTTAAATTCAGTTGCAGTGATGGGACACAGGGAAACTTACTCCTATACCTTTAGTCAGATTCAGGCTACTTTCACCTCTTCCTCATGAACTGGAAAACTTCATCACTGGGACTCTTACATGGTGGCTTGTCCCATATTTTTTTTACCAGATGGGCAGAGTGGAGATGAATCCATTTTGTGCTCCTTCTGTTGCAGAAGCTTGTAAGCATCTGAGCAGCAGTGCTTGCAGTGTGAACTGTAATAGATAGCAGGGCTCTCAAGTTACCCATTTGTCTTTCATCTCTTGCTTCATGCATTTACCCAGTCAGGGTCAGCTTGGGGAACCCTAAAGCATTTGTAGGCCAGACCATATTTACTATGTGGCTGTCTGCTTTAGAATTACTCTGTTGCATTTTACTGCTTTGTAACAATGGGCAAATTCAGTTTATAACTTGATGACTATTGATCTAAAACTTCAGGTTTTCCCAGATGAATTTCACCTCCAAACCCTGAACCCATTTCTCAGAGCCTGTGCTGAGCTGCACCAAAATGTGAATGTGAAAAATATAATTATTGCTTTAATTGACAGGTGAGTGACCAAGGGGGTGGAAATTGGCTCAAAGTTAAATTTGTGTTGTGCACAAGCAGATGATAATTCTTGTAGTATTTGAAAGCTTTCAATTTTTGATATCACTTAACTTCACTGTGTCTTTCTATCAGCTGTAATTAAGGCTGTGAAGAATATTATTTCTATAGCTTCTGCTCTCTGGACTCTGTTTTTACAGCTTCCAATGAAACCTGCTTTAAGGACTGATTAAAACTTGTAAACAGATTAAGCCAGAAAACAAACCATTTAGTATCAACCAATTTCTGAACTAAAGTGGCAGCAGTGTTCTGCTTTGAAAGCCCTATCAGTCATAGATACCTCTTGAAAACTTGAAGATCCTAATGGCTACATCATATATCAAGGATACTTTACCTTGCAATTTTGATCAGAGAACATAACATATGCCTCTTCAGAAAAGAGCAAGTAGGGAATAGAACTACCTTCTTAATTCTTAGTTTACCACTAGCTTCCTGCCTGTTCTCCCAAAAGTGTTTTTCCTGTGGAGGTACTGCTTAAAACTGCTTGCACTGAGTTCAGATATGGGGGAGAAATCGGAATTGAAGTTTTGATTTGTATCCTGAAACAACACAGATTATCAGTGAGTACCTGTACTGTCTTATTGCAGAAAGGAAGTGCACTTACGTGGCTTTTTGAAGCCTCAAAAAAGCCTTGCCCTTGCATTTGCACACAAACATATGTACTTTTGTATATCTGGTCCGTACACCAATGTATGGACTTCAGTTACCGTAGGCATCCTGAGTCACACTGGCATTCAGCAATGAGTAGGGTTGTTGTGGCTTTGTTTCTTATCTTCTCTAATGCCTGGAGATGGAGCATGTATGTTATGCGTGACTGGTATAACTTAGGATCTTGAATTTTTTACTTAACAAATCGGTAGTTTGTTTTTTTCCAGGTTACATCAGATCTATTTGTTCAGGACTTCGGTCTTACTCGAGTATCTTTCAGTATTTGTGCATCTGACGGAGAAGCAGCTCTGCCTTCAACCAGAGATGTTCACAGGAATTCATTGGTTTCCTACACTTTGCTGCTGTCGCTGAGATTTTCCATAATTTTGTTAGCTTTAAAAAAAAAAAACACAACTGACAAAAACCCAAAATCCCAAGAAGCATTGCCTATAACAATCTAATTTCTGAGACTGTCTTGAGACTACTTTCAACAGAGGTCACAGGATCTTTTGCTAGGTTCTTACACTAGTGTGTAGCAATGTAATTCTTGCAAGAAGGCTTTCCTCATGTAGCTTTTTGCTGTCATGTCTGCTTAGAGGACTTAAACAGCTTTGGTATTATGTCCACATAAGTTTTCTATTCTTATTGTTATAAACAACAGGAAGCAACTGACTAGCAGTGAACCTGCTGCCCTCCTAGACTTATTGCTACTGTGTTTTGTTGGGCCACTAATAGTGTCTTCCAGAGCCTTCTCATTTGGCTATAGGACAAGGGTAGAAAGGTGGCGGTGTGATGATTATCTTCTTTGTACTATGGCAACTTGTGCTTTTGACTCTAATGTTATTGCAAGTGTTGGAGGATATGAGTGGATCTGTTCTTGGAATCCATGCATGTAGGGAAGATGTTGCTCTTGTGTTTGGATTGGAGTTGTAAGAGCAATTGTTATGCGTTTCAGTATTGTGTAGTTAAGATGTGAATCTGCCCCGTACAGGTAGTGTCTGTTGGCATTTCTCATCTTTATTTCAGCTGGCATGAGATAATTGAAACTGAACATCAGTGACTGCTGAGGAAGCTTGTGAAGCTTTAGTCCCTATTCCCATGGGGCTTTCCTGTTAAAGGAATCTTTCTGCAAATAGTCTTGCTGTTTTGGGATCTTTCTTGCCTTACTAAACCATTCATAGCTTTTAATTATGCTGCCATCTGCCTGCAACTTGATCATACTTTGTAGCATGCTGGCCTTACCCTCTGAGCTGTTGCCAAGAAAAGCTGCCTTGTCCCTTTGAGAAAAGGCAGCGATTGTTCCTAGCTTTAGAAAGTCTGCTTGTTACCACCCTAATGAAATACAGGAGTAGTTCAATGTCTGTTTTTTCCTGGCAGTGAAGTTTTTGGGCACCTCAGCCTTTTCTTACCTGCCTCTTTGTTTCAGACCCAAAGTTCATTCAGAATCAAAGTTCAGAAACCCTGTAAGAAATAACTCAAAAAAATTTTAATCAGGTACCTTTTCCTAAATATTTTTGTAGGTCTTTCTCTAATTCAGAATAGAATAATCCTTTAACGATTAGAAAGCAAAGACAGCAATGCTGAGCTTTTTAAGCTGCAGCTTTGGTAAGGTGCTAGCCTTCCTATAGTGATTCTTCTTATCTTGTATCTGATTTCTGCAGAAATGGTGGTTGGCATGACTTTTTCCTGTTACAGATAGACATAGCTCTACAACATCTTTCGGATGCTTGCTGGATAGCAATCTCTTGCTTTGTTTTTTTCCCAAAAAAGTGTTCTTCTCCATTTCAAATTTACTTTGTATTTTGCTCTTTGCAAACAGTGGATGTCCCAAACATATTGGTCTGTCTTTGGAGACAAAGCATAGTTAAGTCAGCATATTCCTTCTGTTTTTTTTCTCTGGAGACTGTTTTGCAGAGAACGCTACTGGATGTCTAACTTCAGTAATATCACTGAATGGTTGCAGGATACTTGCTCTTCCATCAGCCTACTCTATACCTCTTTCTCTGCTGGAAAGAACAGAACACTTGCTGCTAGCTGAAGAACCTGGATTATGAAACGTCCTTCTTGCTGTTTGTTCATCTTGCCATCTCTGTCAGCACTCTTTTCCAGGACTGTTTTTTACCAGGCTTAGTTGCTCTTAAGGCTTCTGACTTCCATTAATTTCCTTTTTGCTTGTAATAGAGCTTGCAAATTATACCTAAAGGATTTGCTTTTTCTGCCAGTATCTTTCTGGCCTGTATCTGAGGAGTGGAAAAACTATGCTGACCAAGCTGCTTTCCTTTATCTGTTCCCAGGTTAGCTTTATTTGCACATCGTGAAGATGGACCTGGTATCCCAGCAGATATCAAACTGTTTGACATCTTTTCACAGCAGGTTGCTACTGTTATACAGGTATGCTGGGTATTCTTGCATGCAGTTTTGGGGTTTTTTTTTGCAGTTACGTGCTTTTTTTATCAACTCAGTGCTGTCTTAAATTTCAGTCTCGCCAGGACATGCCCTCAGAGGATGTGGTATCTTTGCAAGTTTCTCTCATTAACTTGGCTATGAAATGCTACCCGGACCGTGTTGACTATGTTGATAAGGTGTTGGAGACAACCGTGGAAATATTCAATAAACTTAATCTGGAACAGTAAGTAAATGTCTCTTGCATTTTCGCTAGAGTGACAATTAATACTCTAAAATCTTGACTTCTGCATTTTACCACATTTGGCAAGATAGCAGAGACATGCTTTGGATGTGCAAGATTACTGCTTTTGGGCCAAGCTATAGAGGATCATGATAAACTACTGACTAACCAGGACTTGCTCACCTGTGCATAAATCCTACTGCGCAGCTGTACAGCTACACAATGTGTATGCCAAGCTGTGTGTAGTCATTATCTATTCATCCCTTACAGTACTCTAGAGTTCTCCTCTTGCTGAATTTGCAGCCACAGTCTCTGCTTCTGCTATCAGCAACTTAATATGTGCAGTTTCCACTGTACATCCTAAAGAGCAAGATATGACTTGTTTTGATACTTTATCTCCGTAGCAGCAAGTTGCTTAGGTGTTGTGGTACACATCAGAATTGGTATTGAGGCAGACTTTAAATCTGTCTACATGTGTGACCTATTGATTAATTGTGGTTTTTGCATGTATTTTCTTTTAGTATTGCAACAAGCAGTGCTGTTTCAAAGGAGCTGACTAGACTTTTGAAAATCCCTGTTGACACTTACAACAATATCCTGACAGTTCTGAAACTAAAACATTTTCACCCACTCTTTGAATACTTTGATTACGAGTCCAGGAAGAGCATGAGTTGTTACGTGCTTAGCAATGTATTGGATTATAACACAGAAATTGTGTCCCAAGAACAGGTATGACATAAGTTAAGTTGAAATTCTAGGTACTTAAACTACTGTTTGAAGACTTGAAAACACATACTAAGTGACTTCATGCAGGGCATGCTTCATTTCCTAGCCTTCATGCCCCTGCATGCCCCCACCTCCCCATTGTTGTAGCACAGGCTTTATCCCATTTGATAATTCTTCTACCCATGTTCTTAATATTTTATCTTTGCACATCTTGCCTAACCTCATCCTAGAGACTGTTTCTGTTAGGTTTGAACAAAGACCCTGAATCCCCTTAAAACTAAGCCTATTACATGAAGAAGGCTGGATAGTACTTTTGGAATCTGAATTTCCTCTGTACTGCTGTGCTGTCCCACTTGCGCTAAGAAGGACCCTTCTTCAGGGCCAGGCAAATATGTCCTAAAGCATCACCAGCTAGTAGACTTTCCTAGTGCTTTGTCAGCACTATGAATGGCTGTAAAGATGTTCCCAGTTGCTGTCAACTTATGCTTGTAGACTGCTCTGGTTTAAACAGAGCTTATATTGCCTTTAACAGGTTGATGCTATCATGAATTTGGTCTCCACGCTGATCCAGGATCAACCGGATCAGCCTGCTGAAGATCCTGACCCTGAGGACTTTGCCGATGAGCAGAGTCTTGTGGGAAGATTTATTCATCTTTTGCGTTCAGATGACCCTGACCAACAGTATCTGGTATGGCTATTGGTGCTTCTGAATGCTTATGCTCTCTGAACTGTCAGTTCTTGCATTATTTACTGTACAAGAATTTAGTGTAGCTGGCGGCTGGCGCATCACTGCTCTGGCACTACAGACTCAGTAGACCTTTAATGGTAGTATGAAATGTTGTTTATTTGGAAAAAGCTGGTGAGGACTTAAAAGCATTTGTGGATTTGAACTTTTCGTCCTATGAGGTGGCAGTCTGGATGCAGCTATATTAGTTTATGGTAACTCTTAATTAACATTTTGACAACTTCATATAATCATAAAAAGCAGCAAGCGAAATTTGGATCTCTGTGCCGTTTGCGTTCTCTTGGTATCAAAATACACAACGAAGCTCAGAAAATACAGCTAATATGTTTGGCCTCAGGGATTTTAATTAGTGTAAGTATATGGTCTTCATATAGCATGTAGTATACTGCTGCTTAGTGGTTACAAATGTTTTTCCTCTCTGCTTGATCCATCCTTAATAGCAGATTTGATATGGCCTTGAAACTTACACATTATGTTACTCATAAGAATTTGAGTTGATCCAGCAAAGCTTTATGTAGCTCTCTGATGTTAATCTGCTATTTCTGGCTTTAGTTTATGTCAAGTTTAAATGATCTCCCTATATTGAGAAGTGTGTGTTGGGGCAGAGGGACGGGGATATTCTGTCTATGCAAAATCCATTGGAGAAGTTGGCAGAAGATGTGCTGAAGTTGGATGCTGTTACAGATTGCAGTAGCTAGAGTTAGCTCTAATCAGAGCTCAGGCCTGAGTAGGGACTACTGTGAAGTTAGTGTGCCTGAAATACAGTTTGCTGATTCTGTTTTAAAGTTGCAGCAATATCGTATTGTATAAACAGGGAGAATAGACCAACATAATCCAGTGGAAGCTGTGCATAACATTACTGGCATCATTTAGCTTGGGTTTAAAATATTGTATAAAAATTTCTTGCTTGAAACGTAGAGCTTTGCTGCAACATATGGGGAGAATCATAGCTTTAAGGCTTGTACAAGGATTGGAGACAGTTGTGTTTCAGGACCTGCTCTTCATTGACTGCATTATTTCTGAATATTGCTGGAATAAGGCAGGAAGGTCAACCAGGTCCTCATTCATTTCAAGAACTATATGGGTTGATTACGGCTAGCAAGTACCATAGGAAAAGCCAGATAACTATGGTGGCTTTTTTGCGTCCTTCAAAGGGATGCTGGCACTAAGGGAGTTGATTTATTTTTACCCCAAAAGACTTTGCATAGCTAGAGATGTTGAAGATGTTTTTGCAAAGCTTCTGAATGTCAGGCTGTCTTCTTTCTCATCTAGCAATATTTAGCTTTAATCAGATTGATCGCCTTTAAATGCCATCATAGGACTAGTCGAATTACCTTTTGGATAGAATTCTGTAAGCTACTTAACACCTTTTAGTAAAAATGCTTAATGGCTTCTTGATGAGCATCATGAATGCTTGTATCAAATTTTCCTACATTACAGGAACAGTAGGAAAAATCTTAGACTATGGGATTTTCACAGTTCTTTCACAGTATCTCACTTTAAATTATGCATTTTGTATGGAAGAGATCTGAAATGCAAATTGAAACACCTTAGTGCATTACAAGCCAAAGTCGCTAATACAGTGGGTGATGACAGATTTATATTTATTCAAGTTACTTATATGAATTCTAGATGTAATCTAAAAATGTATGTAGGGTTGGACACTGAGCTTCACTTTTAGTGCTTGTTTCAAAGTAGTAATGGGACTGCAATGACCAGAAAGCAAGGTAATACCTGGCTGTAGTAACTAGACATCTTTGTTCTGGCAAACAAAAAAACCCCACTTTTTAACTCTGATGTCCAGTAGAAATTTTCTGAAATTTCGTTTCAGAAGTTTTAGTGTAAAATATGGCATGTCTGAGTTTTGCCCTCTTTGAAAGGGAGTCAGGTTATTACAAACAACAAATGTAATGTAATGTTTAGCTTGCTTGGAACAGATTGATTAATTTCTTTTCTGATACCTGGAGTTCTTGCTATTCCTGAGAATTCTGGATATGAGAATACATGACTAATTATATCGATAGATAGAAATAATCCTAAAATAAGGGGAAGGGGAGAAGCTAACACTGCAAACAAGTAGAGCTCCTTAGTCCCTCTCCACAGGTTTAGAACAAGGGTCATAGGCAGAAAAGTATCATGTTCATGTTGTGTGCAGCTTGTGCTCAAAACTGAGAAAGGCAATAAAAGAAGCTGTCATTAATGAGCATAACGAAAAACTAAAAACAGGGAAAAACGTTAAAAGTTGCAGGTGTGGCTACCGGAATGTGGCACTATAGTCTTTCTCTCAGTGTGAGAAGCCTTATTGACTTGCATGTTTAGTTTCATGAAACTTGGTTTCTTTCTTTTACTTTCTTACAGGCTACTGTAAGAAAGAATAGTCCTTTTTGTAGCTTCCATTGAGTTGAGGACAGAATATATCTGATGTCGTTAAATGCAAGCTCAGGCAACTTCTATCTCACTGCATAATCCAAAATGTATCTGCAGTTAATACAGTACAACAAGCGTTGCCCAACACTTATTAAGCAGCTGTAGGAAAAGTTTGGGCAGATACCACATAAAAAGCTACTGAGAATGCACAAATTTAATTCAAGGAAAGCAACTTGTGTGTAGCGTCCCCAAAATACTGTAGTTGATCTGATGCTAACACTATGTCTTTCTGATGCTTTTGTTCCATAGCGTGCAGATTAAGTTATAGATGCAAATAACACGCCTCCTTCAAGAATTCTCTAAACTTACAGTGCTTCTGTTTTAGATCCTAAACACTGCCCGGAAACACTTTGGTGCAGGTGGGAACCAACGTATTCGTTTTACACTGCCACCATTGGTCTTTGCTGCGTACCAGCTTGCTTTTCGCTACAAAGAGAACTCCAAAGTGGTAGGTTGACCTCTAGGTAACTCTTGTATACTTGCTTCTTTTTGGCTTTCTTTAAAAATGCATTTTGTCTGGCTACAGTATGCTAAGATTTGATACAGAATGCTAGGGTTTTTTTTTTTGGCTCGAGGCAGATTTTTACTTAAGGTGTGAATGCTTTCCAATTTAAGGAGGATTTTTATCAATTCATATTAAATTACCCAGCACTTGAGGAAGGATGAAGCAGAAATTGGCTAGTTGTGTTTATTCGTGAAGGTGACTGATTATGTGTTTTTTATATGGAGACCAGAGAACGACACTGCAAGTGATGGCATGAAACTGATTTAAATCTGGATATTGAAATTCATCAACTTCTAAATCTGTAGCTATACTATTCTAATGTTTCTAAAAGCAAGTGCTTCTTTGTAGGTTAACTTATATGGTAGTTGCAGAAGTGCACACTAAAACAATCATTGATCCATTTTGGCCCTTTAATGCATTCTGATTGAGATAGCTTAAATATGTATTTTCCTTTATTGTGGAGGATATATTGTGGGGAAATAAGTTAAAATGCTGTTTGTTAAAACACTTCTCAAAATGAATGTTTTAAAATTCTCTTCTCCACTTCTGATGCTCCAGACTGAATAGAATTTTTCTCCACTTAGCTAATTAGGCTTCTGCTCAGTTACGTTCTAAGCATAGCTGTGGTAACTGTAATTCAGTGTAGACTTCTGAGGAAGGTTTCTATGAGCTGGTAGGAAAAATGGGTGTGAACTTTTTGTAAATGGAAGAAATACTTTGTGAAGACCCACTGAGGTCAACACAGTACTGCTAGGGCACTCACTACTACTTCAGTAAATAAATGGCTGGAGTGACATGCAGCAGACAACACACTGGAACACTTTACAGATCTTAGCACAACTTAGATTCTCTTTTCCTTATATCAATAGTCTTGTTCAAGCTCTGACTTGTTTCACTTCCCTAGGATGACAAATGGGAAAAGAAGTGCCAGAAGATCTTCTCGTTTGCTCATCAGACCATCAGTGCTCTGATCAAAGCAGAACTGGCGGAGCTGCCTCTCCGTCTCTTCCTACAAGGAGCACTGGCTGCAGGAGAGATTGGCTTTGAGAATCATGAAACTGTGGCCTATGAATTCATGTCCCAGGTGAGTGTCCAACTATTACTGTCACTATCCTGTGCTACCTTAAATTTGGCTTGGGTAGGTTTCCTGAACATTGAACCATCCAGTGTGATTAAAACATCTGAAATGATTGACAGCTGATGCTACTAGGTAGAAACTCCTCATCTTCATTCTTGCTTCCCAGGCTGCTGTGGAATTAAGCTCCATTGCTACTGATTTGAATACTCAGTCTGACAACATGTGGTATGTTGCAATGCTGCCTCCTACTCGCATAGTTGGTTCACTGGAGGAGTATAGCTTTCTCAACGTAAAATGCTCCTTCACTGCTGCTAAGACTGTCTCCCAGCTCCTGTTATCTAGCTGGTATTGCCCTGACCACATGCACTCTTTGGAAGTTCTCTAAAATTTGGAGTGTTCACAACTGCCATGCTGGGCTTTGCTAATTAAAATGCTTGTATTGAAACCTATTATAAACTACTCTGAAAATTACTTAAGCCTGTTACTTGGTCTTAAGCCTTACTTGTTGAAAAAACCTTCCCATCCTTGCCATCAGATAAAGAACCAATGTATTTAATGTTATCCACATTGCAAGCTTTGTCCTAATCTTTCCTCTAATACTGCTACTAATGCACATTCTTAAACTAAGTTGCTGATAACCTCAGCCTTTCCTCAGTCTTGTATCAGTTGCCATTGTAGCACAATTCTGAAGATGAGAGCAGCATGACAATTATGTACCTTCTATTAGAGATATGGTTCAAGATTTTTAGTCTTGTGTGTTCTCTCAAGGCTCTTCATCCACATAGCGGCAGTGCAAACGCTTTTCTTACCTACTCTGTGGTCACTGACCTGCCACTCAACTTCTGCTCTACTGTTTTGTGTGTTTCAAAGAACCAAATCCTCTTCAGGGACTATTTCTGCTACTGAAGTTCCGTATTTGAACAGATGCTTGAAATGAGGAAAAAACTCAAATCTTCAGATTATATGTAGGATCACATTTGTTTACTATGACCACTTGAGTAAGAAGTATTTCTTGCAAGAGTTATTTCCAGTCTGTGGTTTTAACTTGATTTTGACACTCTCAATGAAAGATCTTTTTTCCTGCCTGAAGCTTTTAACAAATATAAACTGGACACTTTCCTGCTATTGTCACTGGCAGGTGTGATTTGGGTTTTTTCTGATGTGTCCTAAAGCACTGATTAAGAGTCTTTCTTTATCCCTTGACTAGGCCTTCTCTCTGTATGAAGATGAAATCAGTGATTCAAAAGCACAGCTGGCTGCAATCACCTTGATAATTGGGACATTTGAGAGGATGAAGTGCTTCAGTGAGGAGAACCACGAGCCTTTGAGGACTCAGTGTGCGCTGGCAGCCTCTAAGCTCCTTAAGAAGCCAGACCAATGCCGGGCTGTGAGCACTTGTGCCCATCTGTTTTGGTCTGGCCGAAATACTGACAAGAATGGAGAGGAGGTAAGAATAAAGTGACAGCACATAACACATACTACCTCAATAATATAGTTCTGCCTTTCATCTGAAGGCACTTACTGCTAAAGTAGATATATCACTTAGTGATGTAGATTTGGTTGGAATGTATTCTAATATATGAAGCTTCTAAATCTCACTGCAGTGTAAGCTGCATAAATACAAAAATGGAGAAAACTCAAATTTAAGGGTGGAAGTACCATGCAAGCTTTTGAGTGTCAAGTAGTTTAAGACTGGCTGTGAAAGTACAGTCTGCATTTTGCATGTGTTTATTATAGTAGCTGTGTTTGCACTGAACTAGTAAACTTCCAAATTAAAGATACAAGTTGTTGAAGTTAAAGGTAAAAAAAAAAAAAAAAATTGTGTGTTCTTCAGGGCTTGTCACATAAGCTGTGTAATTATAAAAAGCAGTGTTTGAAATCTTTGTCAAAGTATGCATTAGTGTACATATTACAAAATCGAGTTTATTGATCTCATAACTGAAGGCTTTCAACAACTGTTCATGTTATTACCTGATTTAACAAAACTTAAAATTGGTGGCAGTCAGGCAAGGTAAGCTTTCAATGACAGCTTGTTCTGCAGAGTTCTTGTAGTTTTGTGTTTCTGTGGTAGACCACCAGGAAATGCCATATACGTGCCAAGAGAAGAGATACTGGAGCTCTCTAAGGTTCTTTTGTTTCTTTTTGCTTCTTTTTCTTTCTAGCTTCATGGAGGAAAAAGAGTGATGGAATGCCTAAAGAAGGCTCTGAAGATAGCAAATCAGTGCATGGACCCTTCTCTGCAAGTCCAACTTTTCATAGAAATTCTGAATAGATATATCTATTTTTATGAAAAGGAAAATGAGGCGGTGAGTGGAAATGCATTCTCTCTATTGTGTATTTTTTAAAAAGCATTTCTTTAAGCTCTTCATTCACACTTATACCCCAAATCATGTCTCTTCAACTTGCTCTGTAGCCTCTCACGAGAGGCACAAGTTCTGGTAATAACAACAGAGTAGTCAATTCTTCATACGCTAGTAAAATTTTGGATAAAACTTCATTCTTCTTACATGGGGAAAAACACCAAACATTTGCAGTTTAGTTATGAACTTAAATATTGTGAGACTTGGATACCTGAAATATTTATTAGATCAAAACTTACTAGGACTTAGAATCCTAGTACTTTCTCATTTAACTTTAGAGGTACCTAACTTAGTATGTACATCAGGGAAAGAAAATTCTTACAGCTGTTCAAGGTCACTGCTGAGTGTGCCACAAATGGTTGGTGTAAGCTTTAATTTCAAGAAATAGATATGATGTCTCATGTACTAGCTTAAATTCTGCATCTGAAATCTTGACATAATTACCTCATACATTTTTTGTTAGCAGATAACTAGTAAACTTAAGCAGTTTGAAAAAGCTGCTTGGTCAAGTAGAGATCAGCATCCCATCTGATGTCATCATTTAATCAAGAGCAGATGTTAATGAATACCCTGTAGTTCTGAGAGAATTTCTAAAGAGATTTTGGGGATTTGCTAATTTTCCAGCAACTGAACTGGCTTCCTGCTATAGTAGTGCTCTAAAATAGAAGATACTGTATCTGATGGAGATGAAAATAAAAATTTGAATTTCAAAGCACTTGGCAGATGTAAAAATAGTCTCTGGATACAGTGGTGGTCTGCAGTGCATTTTGTGCTGTGGTGTTCTGTGTAGTGCTGGACTTAACACCATAGGTAGCTGTACTTTCCTAGGTAATGACTTGGTCACTAAGAATAAATCTGGTATTACCATTCTCACTGACTTCTACAAGAAACAGATTATGTTAGAATGCATAGACAATCTGATTATGTGCTTTACTTGTTTAAAACTTTTTAAATTTGTGTTGAATAAACTGGAGAGAAATGCTGTGGTAAAAGTTACAAAGCTATCAGGTTAGTGACTTCAGAAGTTCTTCACATTTGCTGGGATGGGGGAATTTCCAGAAAACTCTGAAATCAGAATGGTCCTATGAGGAGCAAGAGAAGGCAGTCTCCAACAGTTTGTCTGCATACAGTCTTATCAACATCATCATCATCAACATCATCAAGAACTGACCAAATAACAAACTTGTCTCTAAACTATTGGTAAAACTAATGTCTATGCACTTATACAGAGGTATTGTTGATGACTTCTGTTCTGTTTACATTCTCCTGTAGGTGACAATTCAGGTTTTGAATCAGCTTATACAGAAGATAAGAGAAGATCTCCCAAACCTTGAGTCTACTGAAGAAACAGAACAAATTAACAAACACTTTCACAACACACTGGAGCACTTGCGTCTGAGGAGAGAATCACCAGAATCTGAGGGGCCAATTTATGAAGGTCTTGTTCTTTAGGGAGATACACACTGTACTTCTTTTCATTTACATACCGTATGGTTTTTTTTTAAGATAGATTCATAGGTTGTGCCTTTCAGAAATGTCAAGTTAAATTAACATTCATGCGTTCAGTCTGGCACTTCAAACACTTGTGTTGAGTGCTCTAACAAATTTGAAATGTTGGACCAGCAACTACAGGTTTCATCAGTTAGCATGGCTGAAACTTTCTTTGAAATCCACGTGACATGGTAGGGCTCTTCCGGTTCTGATTTCTCTTCTGTCTGTTCACTGTTGCTTCTGTAGCACTAGAGTTCTAAACTGGCAGTGACTGTCATCTGAAACTGTGTCTGATCCTTACAGAGCATCAGATTTTTGGATTATTGTATGTCAGATTCTGCTTGTGCTTTTCTTTTAATGCAAGTTAAGACTAAGTGTAATATTTTTCCCTAAAAACTAGAATATATTAATGCATGTTTGGAGAGTTTTAAAGTACCATGTTCAAAAACAGAAGTTATATTTTGCATATTAAGGCTCTGTGACATTCGGTGAGGGCCAGTACTGTGCACAGGGCATATTTATCAAGATAATTTTGTTCCAAATAGTATAAAAATAGAGAAATTGCAATCTATATAGATATGTATAACCTTCATTACTGTAAATTTAGGGGAAAATGCATTACACAAGTTTATTCAGTATCATGATTTTGCACCAGTGAAACAATAAAGTTGCTATTAACACCTGTTGTTTCATGTCTCTTCAGAGCCCACTGTTGAAGCCAATGCTAATGTTGAACCTTCTGATAAAAGCAAAGGAACTTGTAGGGAGAGAAAAATCAAGGCATAGTTACCCTGGACAAGCTGAGAGGCTGCTAGCATTTCTAATGTAGAATTTTATCGTTCAAAACCAGTATTTTGCCAAATGATGCTGAGATGGTGTGTGTTCACATTCCAGAGTGCTTTTATGACATATCTTGAGAGAGTGGTGGAGAAGGCTACTGGATTCTAGGTCTGTGCTAGAGACGAGTGGCCATTAAATGACAAAGCTTTAGGAAATCGAGCAGTAGAGCAATTGCCAATGGCAACTCCTGTGAAGACTGGTCTAATCTTTAGGTTAATGCCAGTTGCTAAACACTTTGAAATGTCTGTTTTACTAAATGTAATGTTCTAAAGCTAACTGATTGAACTTCCTTACTCCTTGAGTTGACCACTGTTGGGAAAATTGTCCTGGCTTGATTGGATAGTAAATGAGACCTTGGTGGAGTGTCCCAATAATTTAGTGCTACCAGTTTTCTGAAAAAGGCAAATGCGATCTTAGGAGACAAGAGTTATGGAGTAGACAACAATTAGATCATTGATCTACTGATGTATAAGTCTGGCTTGGAGGGGAGGAGGAATTGGGGAGATAATCTAATGGCTTTACTTGCCCAGTGGTATAATTAATGCTATTCAAAAATCTTAATGTTGCTCTGTATCTGTTCGTGCCGTTCCTCTTAAGAGAACCATTAAGCTGATGGTTTTGTTGTAAAACATCCATAGCAGAACATGATGATTAGGTTCATGTAGATACATTCATATAGTAGGGATATGTCCTCCTAGCTTACAATATTTGGTAACGATGTGTGGTTAATCCTCAAGGTCAGTCCTTGTAACTTAGGAATTGTCTTTGAATAATGGCTTTGAGGTTTCGACTGCAGTTACCCAAATGTTGCAGGCTAGTGCTTTTTCCCATATACCACTTGTTAAGGCTACAAAGTTATGACTCTTCCACAGTTCTTAATTACTTTTATTGAAAGTGTACAAAGTAAATAATTTCAAAATACTGACTGTAAACTTTAAGATCAACTGTACTAACATGCATTTTGGCTGTGGCAATGGACAACTACAGCTGTTCAATAGCTACCACTCTTGTCAGCAAAGGAAAGCGTCTGTTAAGCTATGTAGAGAATGTTCATGATGTAGAAACAAACTTCTATCACTAGTGATGTTCAAATCGATCTTGTGGGACAAATCTAGTCAAAACTCAGGATCTAGCTGTGTGAGTGTCTCTTGTGGCAGAGGCAGACTGGTAGAGACAGTATGTAGTTATTTACGTTCTTGTTCTTCACACTTGTGGTCAATAGCAAGGCTGTAAATTTTAACGGACTTTTTTGTCATGCTATTCATGATGCAATGACTTGGAAAATGTCTAAACACTTCAAGTAATACTTTTCTTTTTTGACCACTGATGACCTGATGGATGGATAGATCCAATGGGTGGGGTAAGGGAAAACAACATTTTTTTTCTTTTCAAAACTAGCTAGAACTAGTAAAAGTCTAATTGCAAATGTTTTAAAAATTACTCCAAGGGAAGTTTACCTAAAGCTCTGTCTATAGCAAGATCAGTGTGTCATAGATCTGATAGACTAATTATGCTTACTCTATACTTACAGCAAAAGATAGAAGAGTAATACCTGTCAGTCCTGTAAGGAATGGAGGTTTGACTTGAGTAGATTCCTGCCCATGCAGGATCCTTGATACCTGTCAGTCCTGTAAGGAGTGGAGGTTTGACTTGAGTACTTGATTCCTGCCCATGCAGGATCCTGGCAGGGGGCAGGAAGTCATAGCTGAGGGAGGAAACTCATGATGAAACTCTTCCAGTGTACAAACTCTCAATTCTCATATCTTCTATCTCAAAGCCCTAAACCCTTTTATATTCTTGTCCCTGAACTTAGTTCTACTAAAAATTCTACTCTCTTATTTCTCAATCACCTTTTCCACTTAAATCGGTGCTCCCTTACCTGCTACAATGGCTCAGCTTCTCTGGTAACCTGATTGTTCTGGTGGCTCTTCTCCCATGCTTCTGTGGACACCAGTATTTAGGTTTTTGCATTGGTCATGATCTTGTCTTGCTTGCCACTAAGTGGGGGGAAAAGCATATAACACTTAACAGCTGAGACCCTTGGCATCTTAGAGTGGGTTTGGGGGTAAAATGTAACAGGTCCAAGGTTAACACTTTATGAAATTCCTTATCAGCAATATTTACAGTTACTAAAAGTGAGAGAGCGTGAACTCTTAATTATTGGCCATGAATGTTGTATTCCCTTTTCAGCACTTTAATGCCAGTGTACCATTACCAGAAAATATACTGTTGGCATAATTTCCCAAAGAGCTTTGAGAAATTACCTTTCTTTTCATTGCTGTGATTTCTCCAGCTACATGGATGACTGTATTTCTATACATTCATAAATATCTACACTTGTATACCTACTTATCAGTATTCCATAAACTACCCAGTGCACACTGCACTTAATACTTGCAGGTGAGTATTAGCCAGTTTATGCTCCCACTGAAAGCAAGATGTACTAATTTGTCAGCCTTCACACTTTTTTCACATAAAAATATGAGGATGAATTTTGGCTTTTCCTGGACACAGGAGTTTTATAAAGGCTTTCCTAAAGCTCATGTGACACAGTGGGTATAGAACAGGGTTAATGGCTGAATTCACCCACAGAAGCCAAAATGAAGTCTCATAGAGTGAGTACTGCACACAGTGCCCATGGCAAGCTGCTCTGATGATCATCAAAAGTGTATATGGAGCCCAACACAAACCAAACACACAGACAATAATTGCTAAAGACTTTGCTACTCTCTTATCCCGGGAAAGTCTAAATCTATTTGCCATAGTGTTAGCAATGTCTACTCCGGTGGTGGTGTCGCATATGCTTTCTGTAGTTTTGTAGAAACCATTCCTCTGAGGCTTGGTCTTGACTTCCACCTGAAGTGGTGGAACGTTCAAATTTAATGACTGATTGTCAAGCTTATGTAGGCTGAGCCTTGAAGCCTTTTTTGGGGGAGAAAGGCTGCTTGCTCTCTTCTTCTCGTGTTTATGTCTGTTAGCAGGTTTTACAAAAAATATAGTGTGTTCCCCCTTTTTCCTCTGGAAACTCATTTCACAGTCCTCTTGACCAGGTGATAGGTTTTTGTTTCTGAGGGATGTGCGTTTCCTGATGTTGAGGTAAATACTTAAGTTAAAGTATGTAACAGTGATGAAGGGTGTAAAGAATTCAATAGTAGAGGCAATCATTAGGAAATACCAGTTGTAGAAGAATTCTGCATGACATTCTCCTTTAGGAAGGATGCTCTTTTGGGCAATGTGCTCCCAACTGAGAATGGCTGGACCATAGAGAAGAAAAGCAGCAATCCATACAGTGATCATCTTCAATATTGCATTTCTGGTCATCCCTTTCTGAGCCCTGTAACTGACCTGAGAAAGAGAAAAGTTAAGTCACATACATGACTAGTATCTCAGTTACCTGGCTACCTTGGAATATGACCCTCTCTGCCACTTCTTAGGGTTGATAATATATTGGTTTAGGGATGAGGGTTATACCAAGCTTATAGGTACCACAGAAAAGCTATTTCTGAAATATCCATTCCAATAAACATTATCAAGGTGACTGGATATAATCTGAGAATGTGCATTGGATCTTAAAAGCTAGAAAAGCCTTGGTTTTCTAAAGCAAATAACCACTGCTATTCCTAGAATTGGTTGTCACTAGTTGCTTACATATTCAATTGCATTAGCTGTGACACCAGTTTACAGAATGTATAAAAACATGGCCCTTCAAAATTCACTTATTTAGAATTTTTAAGTCACTTCAAATACATAAAAGGATCTGAATTTATAGAACACCCATGCAAGTTCTTATCTTTCTGCTTTTTTTTTTCTTAATGTGAAAATCACACCAAAAAATTTAATGGATAACAGCGTTTACTTGATTTCATTCTTTTATGAAGTACTTGCAGAACTCTCATCTGCAATTAAGATGTATAGATGGAATGTTGTGGTCTGCAAAGTGCTTGCAGCAAGAGTAACTAATTTCCCTTATTTAGAAAATACAGAAGCTAAGGTGCAGAAAAAATAGTAAATATACCAGTAATACTGAGTCAGTAAACCGTATCAGCAATAGAATTCAGTAGAATCTTAAAATCAAGATATTCTACTTCTCAATAGTCTAATTCCCTGGTGTACTGGACAATATTCATATAGTGAATCGGTATTCAATCTTCACATCTCTACAGTGGCCACACAGTGTTTTGGAATATGAAGTCCTCGAGCTTGAATTCTGTATAGGATTCATGTTTACTGCTCCAGTCTGTGGATCTTAATCTCCAAAGCCAATGCTATTCTGGTAGAATACCCACACAGTGAGGAATCCGGAGTTTGTCTGAATTGGGTCTGATTTTGCAATCCTTGACAAAGTTACTAATGATTTCAGGAGCAGTCTTGTAGGAAGATTACCATTTTCATTGAGACAGAGAATAATTTAGAACTTCATATATTCCTGTTCATATGTTCTTATACTGCCCTAACCCAACAGGCAGCTTCTGTACTCTTGCTTGGGGAGGGATTTTTATATGGAGGATTAATTTTAAGTATTTTAATGTGGCTGATTTTTTTCATTTATTATGACCAGTTTCCCTTTCTGTTTCTGAAACCATCCAGTCTATATATTTATACTATGTGTATAGTCATGAGAGTTTGGTTTATGAAAGCAAAATTCATGACTAATTCAGAACCTAGAAAATAAAGGAATTGTAAGTGTTGACTGCTTAAGCATTAATCTGTTCATTTCTGCCTCTTCAAAAAGAAGTTGGTAAAACACTAAGTTGCATATAAACTGTTAAAGTGATTTTGCAGCCTCTCTTTGTACTGTTTGCCAGAAATGTATCATTGCCTCTTACTGTGATTTAGAATGAGCAATGAAGCTAAATTAACGTTTTAAGGAAATGTGGGTGTAACGAGGGGCTGGAGAATAACCAAGAAGTGTGTGTAGAAGAGTGGAACCTATTAGCCGGTAAAATGTGTTATTTCGGCACCATCCAAAATACTTAGAGGTAGTATGGTCTAGGTGAAAATGAAGTTAGCTTTTGATTTTGCAAAGTCTAATCTAATCCTTTTTTGATAACCGACATACCGCATGACTGAGGCAAGGCTCTAGCATCCTTTGTAAGATGTTAATTTATATTGTGCCACTTTTGAACCATACACAGCTGTATACGTCTAAGTCTCCCTGAGAGTTTGGTTCCCATTGCAAGGAGATCTCTCTCTGCCTTGGCTTGGGCTATCAGTTGTCAACAAGTGCATTGCCATGGGACCATGCTCCCATCTGAGGGAGATGGTCTGTTTCAGATGGGTAATACTTCTGAAGCTTATCCAAGGTGGGGCTGGGAAGGAAGTAAGTACACCTTGTTCCCTCTGCCCTTCTAGCCCGAACAGCAGCATATACAAACTGTGCCTACCTCTTCCAACGTAAAAGTGAGAAGCAAATGTCTGATCGCTCTCAGAACTATTTCCAGGACCGAGGGGAACTGCCTATATACTCCCTGTCTCCTCTGGTGTTTGAGTGAGGTGCAATGGGGTTGAGAGCCAGGTAACCTAAGCAAGCCATCCTGCTTGAAAGGGCAGCCTTCCAGCCCCTGCAGACCACCCTCAGGACCACTTGCCCAGCCCTTACCGCTTTGGTGACAGAGATGAACCTGTCGAAGCTGATAAGGACGATGTTGAAGACGGAGGCGGTGCACACCAGGTAGATACAAAGCCCCCTGCCGAGTCTCCACTCGCCCGTCAGCACGTAGGGGATGTAGAGGGGGATGCAGAAGCCGCCTGCGGACAGAGCTCGGCGGTGACACGTGCAGCGCCGCAGACTGCAACCCTCCGCCCCTCCCGGCGCCCCGGAACTCACCCACCAGCAGGTCGGCGATGGCCAGGTTGAGGAAGAAGAAGTTGCCCTGCGTGCGGAGGCTCCGGTCCACCACGAACGCCAGAATGACCAGGGCATTGCCCAACACCGTGGCCAGCACCA